>NC_088679.1:12424242-12727272 GCF_950023065.1 Planococcus citri | reverse complement strand
AATAATCAAATAATCGTAATTTTTGCCAAAACGTCCTAAAGTAAGTACTTACTATTAGACATGTTTTTAAAAGTTTCAATTTTGGGGGGGGAGGGGGATTCATTTTGATCAAAATTTATAGAAGTCCAAAATTTTTCATTTTCAGAAGGAATGAAAAAAAATCAAAATTCTGAAAAAAGGTCAGAATAAATAAAAACTTTCAAAAGATTACGAGTAATTTGAAAAATTGATAAAAAATCAAGTCTTTGTTTGGCAATTTCAGCAAAAAAATCACCTTTTCTTGAAAATTTTGGCAAAAAATGAGGTCTTTTTGACAATTTTACCGAAAAATAGACTTTTTGACAATTTTGACAAAAAATTATAGCAGAAGTAAAATAACAGGACACTAAAAAATAAAGGGAAATATTTAATCGAACGACAAAAAAGGTGGTTTGAACGACAGGCAAGTCTTACGACAATAAGAGGAGTATTAACGACAAATTAGGTACTAAAAACAGAAGCTTTTAAAGGACTAAACAGTAGGGCGGGTCGAAAAAAAACGTAGGTCTCAGAATTTTCTGAAATTCACATATGTGGTTCCTTTTGAGTTGAAACCACCCCAAAAAAATGTTTAGCCCCCAGCGGCACCATGGGGCTGAGCCACGTGGTCTCAAAGTGGGGCCATTTTAGCTAAAAATTCACGTTTTTCAGGTTTACAGCTCCAAAATCGATTTTTAAAATTTACGGCTAGCACTCAATTTGTAGAGTTTGTGATGCTGAATCTCCCTGTGGAGTTCATTTTTTGTTTCGGTGGTCGCTTACGTCCGCGCAAATTCGTTGAAAGTATGAAAATTGCTGATTTTAAGGTGTCAGGAAAACGTTTCCGCGAATTTATGCCCAAATGGTGTTTTGTAGGGGGACATATCGATGTAGTAAGTTGTATATGTAGTCGAGGGGTTAAATTTAGAATCATCAATATGCCCTCAGATCGCTGATAGGGTACATGATTCAACTTTTGTACAACATTTTAGGATTTCATAAACTTGAAAATTTCATCAGATTGCTTCTACCTATTTTTTTTCGAATGTTTTCAAAAAAATTTTCATTTCATTTTTTAAAAATTCAATTTTGAATGAGATATGTATCTTGGAAGTACACAAAACCTTTTTTGAAAAATGTGAAAATACTTAATTCAAAAATATGAAAAAATGATAGACCATCAAAAAACGACAAAAATCGAAAATAAATTGAAAAGCATCAATGTGATGCCTGAAGTGGAATCGAAAAAGGATTTTTGTGGTCTTTGAGTTTTTTTTCCAACTTTTTTAGGGTAATTTGTACTTTGAATTTTGAAAATAAAAACTGTTTTTTTTTGGCTCAATTTTGACAATTTTCATGACACTTTCTGCAGTTTTGACAAATCATCATTCAATTTTGAGAATTTCCGATTAATTCTTGCTAGGTACTTTTCAATAAACCAAGCAGTCAGTGCAAAATTTTACGCGAATGAGACATTTTCTCAAATTTTTGTCGTTTTTTGATTGTCTTATCATATTTTTTTTCATATTTTGAATGATTTCCACATTTCTCAAAAATGGTTTTGTGTACTTCCAAGATACATATCTCATTCAAAATTGAATTTTTAAAAAATGAAATGAAAATTTTTTGAAAACATTCGAAAAAAATAGGTAGAAGCAATCTGATGAAATTTTCAAATTTATGAAATCCTAAAATGTTGTACAAAAGTTGAATCATGTACCCTATCAGCGATCTGAGGGCATATTGATGATTCTAAATTTAACCCCTCGACTACATATACAACTTACTACATCGATATGTCCCCCTACAAAACACCATTTGGGCATAAATTCGCGGAAACGTTTTCCTGACACCTTAAAATCAGCAATTTTCATACTTTCAACGAATTTGCGCGGACGTAAGCGACCACCGAAACAAAAAATGAACTCCACAGGGAGATTCAGCATCTCAAACTCTACAAATTGAGTGCTAGCCGTAAATTTTAAAAATCGATTTTGGAGCTTTAAACCTGAAAAACGTGAATTTTTAGCCAAAATGGCCCCACTTTGAGGCCACGTGGCTCAGCCCCATGGTGCCGCGGGGGGCTAAAATTTTTTTTGGGGTGGTTTCAACTCAAAAGGAACCACATATGTGAATTTCAGAAAATTCTGAGACCTACGTTTTTTTTCGACCCGCCCTACTAAACAGGTCGTCATCACGACTATTTTTGTTTATGAATCACGACAACTTCTCCCGACAGATATGAGTGTTAGAACGACAAAGTATGATTTTCAGCGACAACTACATCTGTACTTGGGTATACTTAGTGTTTGAACTGCACATAATTGGTACAATGGAATATGATAAAGTTGTAATTCAAAACTGTCTACATTTTGCCACTTCTCCAGATATGTCTTTGGAGGAGTGGATCTCTGGGTATCAATGGGCTGCTCAAAACAAAAAAGTGATTCAAATTCCAGGCGATTCCAGCGCTGCTTCCTTTTTTTTCACCACCTCTAGCACAGCCAAACACTCAATTACCTACTCCCAAATTGATCAAAACCTTCAAAACTGCAGAAAAACATTGGAAAACTTTTGACAAATTCCTCAAACTCACGCATGGAATTTCGAAAATCAGCATTGTATCGAACAATTTGGAATTATCAAGTTGCTCATGCCCTTATTTCATGAAAAGAACAACATGTAAACATGTACTTGGAATGCAAAGTTGTCAGAAATGCCCCCCCCCCCGAGGCGAAATCCATTTCTTTCGGCCAAAAACGCAAGCGTGGGAGGCCAGCTAAATCCAAAAAGGCACTATTGGTGCAATGAAACTTTTTTTCCTATCAAATTATTTGCAAATGTACAGTCTGTGTAGTCTCTTTTTAATCGTATAAATTGCCGTTTTTAATCATAAAATTAGTCGTTCCTAGATACTATTGTGTCGTGATGAATTTCGCTTATCCGGTTGTCCTGTAAAATAATTATTTGTCGTTGAATGGATTTTTTTACCGTGCAATATAAAATGCCTGTCGTTGAAGTAATTTTTTTGTCGTGTTTTTTGTGGGCCGTGGTATTTATTTTTTCTGTCGCTTAAACCCCTTATTTTTGTCGTGCATTTCCCCTTTTTTGTCGTAACGATAAATCATACCCAAAAATAAAGCTGGAAAATATCAAAATTCAAAAATTTCAAACCTCGGTAAATAACTCAAAGTCGAGCCAGACACTTAAATGTTTTCCTCACTTTCCTGAAGTCACTTCAGAATTTCTTTTCACAAATCTTTTCCAAAACTCCATTCGTTTCAAAGTCTTCGACAAAATTATTTCCAGTAAAAATCCAGATTTCGTGGTACGAAAATTTGACTAATGTGCACAACATACTTAAGGTATTTTTTTACAGTTTTCTAAAAATATTCCGAACTCGGAATTTTGAATTTTTTGAAATGAAAAATTGTCGATGAATTAATTGCAAAATGATTTCATTCTCGTTTTCTCTCGGCAATATTATATTGATCGAATTGAGAAACTCAATTTTTTCTGGTTTCAACCGTAAAATTGGCAGTATTTTTTTTCGTCCAGTCACTCTTTTCTCCAATTTTCAGCTCACTCCAGTACACCCTATCCGTGCATATAAATTTTTAATCCATAAACACACTAAACTCACACAATTCTATTCGCTATAATACCTATCCATGTACTTGAAAAATAATAAAGAAAAAAAAAGACAAGCAGCACGATTCTCGTGAATTGGCAACATCGTCGTTGCAAACGTGTAAAACTCATTATGCGGCACCATCGCGACTGGCTGGCGGATTCTCCAGCAGCCAACCTCTGCTTCCATTTACTGCACGTCAGCCAGCTCCAGCACCTTATTGATCTCGTAAAGCGTAAAGCACACCGACCCGACGACGACGACGACGGTTCCCATAGTAATTGCATCGTGACTCGTGAGCCGAGCACCGGCACCGGTATCGCCAAAGTACCCTAGCAAGCTGGCTGCTCGCGCGTCAAATCCCGGTCAAAATATTGTGCGTGTCGCGTGCAAGATTAGTTCCTCGTCTACCGAGAAGTCGACATATTGAAATGTGAGCTCGAACAATAATATACTCGATGAGGCGACGATGTGAAAAACATAAAAAAAAACAAACAACATTTTTATATGTAATACGAAAATGTGTGTAAAATGAAAGAAACAGTTACAGTTACGTAAGAGTTATTCTTTTAGAAACAATACGAGTCTAATTCGAGTTAAACTAATTTTATACGTACTGTACATAGTATAGGGATATTGTCTTGTATAGAGATAGAGGTATATAAGTAGGTACACCTTCGGCTCATTTCACATTTTACTGAACCGACATTATAAGTTCGCCCAAAAACAGTTAAACAGATGTACTTGTACCTTATTACCTACCTATTCATTACGTTTACAAATTTATTAACGGCTTTGCTCAGGAAATGAGTAAGAAGGTGGAGGAGAATTGCCCGTATCTGATGAAAGAGAACAGCATATTTACCTGTATGTGTTTATGGAAATGCATCTGACGAGACTGGCAGTACCTTGAGAGTTGATTGTGCTCGTTATACCCAGCTTATGGTTAGCTTTGTTTTTATTATGCACATTTAAAAATTATATACCTACGATTACATGCAACCGTATTGTATATGAGTGTATAGATTACCTGTAGGTACAGGGTGTTCCAGAATAACCTTTCACATTTGTTTTTCTTATTACTCTGAGAGAAAAATGTTTACAAAAATTCTTTTACAACCAAAATGAAGTAGAAACATGCCGTTTTTAGACCGTATATTTGAGTTTCCATTAAAAATCAAGTTTTAAAAATTTTTTCATCGAGATATTTTCCATCATTTTTGACACATTCAACCGAACATTTTTTCAAATTATTGAACACTTCTCTTCCTATCAGTCTCGACTCACGATTAAGATTACCTAGAAGATGTTTCAGAGTCCTAGATTCATCCTGATACACTTTTGACTTGAGGTAACTCCATAAAAAAAAATCATAGGCTGAAAAATCAGGGGATCGAGGTGGCCTTTAAATTTCTGTGTTCAACGAAATTATTCAATGTCCAAAGTGCTCACGCGCTAAACATATTGTGTTGGTCTCTGAATGATAGGTAGCTCCAACATGTTGGAACCAAGTAAGTAACTCTATTTTATCTGCCTTTCAGTTCAGGAACAAGAAACTTGTTCAACATTTTGCCTTACCCCTCACCATCACTGTTTCATTAAACACACATGGTCCCACTACACCAACTTTAGCCACGCCCAACCAAACAGTCAACTTGACGGCGTGTAGAGGTTTCTCGAGTATTATCACAAGATTCTCTGTACACTTGAAGCGCACATTCTGTATATTCACTTCACTGTTTAGATAAAAATGAGCTTCGTTACCGATGAGTAAAGAGTGAAGGGGTCCAGGAGTCTTTATTTTTAAAAAAAGACCTTCACAGTAAACGTACACTGTACAGCCATCTACTTCTCCAGGACAAAAAATAACTATTGAAACATAATTCGGCATGCTTTGGCTACCTAGAACCGCCTTTACCATTCCCCTAGCTCCACTTGAACACAGATCAGTGGTTACCAAAATGTGAAAGGTTATTCTGGAACACCCTGTATATACAACCGAAAGTAAAAGTCACGCGAATAAATGGACAGTTATAATAATAATAAAGTCGATGAAAGTAAAAACGTCAGCTGTGTTCAACGACCTAGCCCATTGGGGCTTCTAGACTCTAGTCGACTAATCTGTTCGATTTTTTCCTCCATCTCCAACGTGCCATACCCGTAATTGGCGCTGGCAGCTCGATAATCTGTATCTGGTTCTGGTTCTCGAGATTACGTCTCGTTTAAGAAGCTTTTGTTGCTTCGTTTCCCACCTGCCTCAGTTTGTATACTCGTACTGTTTTGCTGCAGTAATTAAAAACGAGAGTAAAGGTGAAATGTTTCGCGGCGGCTTTGACTCTTCGTCTTTAGTCTTGGTGTGTTATTTTACACGAGCTAATGATGCAGTTCTTCCTCTAAACCCCGCTGTAGACTGGTCTGCAATCTCTCTTTGTATAGTGTGTATGGTTTTATATGCAGTTTAATTTGTGCCATGTGATGACCTGATGAGGTGATGTTGTGATAAAAAACTGTTCGAGTGTGTGGTTTGCCAAAATATTCGCGATAAAATTAAATATCGGAATTTTTCTATAGAAATGAAGTGATAAGGGAGATAATAAATTGTAACGATAGGAAAAATTGGAAAAAAAAGTTGCAATTTTAATAATTTTTATATTGAAAAGCATTCAATTTTTAGATGGAAGTTTTAAGGTTTCATAATGAGAGTTGGGAAGTGTAAATGGAAAGTTTTCATCTTGTTTCGTCTCGAATTTTAAATTTCAACTTGCTTCAGACCATTTTTTCGTCAATTTTTTGGCATTTTGTATGAGAATGTGCGACTAATACGAAGAACGAGTGCTTACTCGTAATTTAAACAACTGAAAGTGTCATTAAAATTAATGAACACGAACATCACAAGACGTATCAATAAAGAATACCGTTTAATTGATTCAAGTTTGGCGAAATTCGATAAAACTGGCATATTGAAATTACTGTAAAGGCAGAGGTAATTGTTGTTAAGATGTTACAAAACGCAATAGAGATGCAGGGTTCATTAAAATGATGCGAATTTTAAATTCTTCTTTGTAATTTTGGAAGATGGGAGACTGCTAATTTCTTCGTATTGAAGACAGCATCTCTAAAACTCGAAAAAGCGCACTGAAACTTATATGATTCACTTGGGAAAGGGAAGGGGGAGGAGGTGTGATCATTTGTAAGTATTTTTTCACGACTTTTGAACATTTTACGGAATTCCATGATTGATACAGAAATTATTGCCTTGTATTAAGATGTAAAATAGTTTATGAAAAGTACTCGAGAAATTCCTTTACTTATCTTTTTCTTATACTGGAATTTGGCGTACAATTTTCAAGATTTGTTGATAGGTGTCAAAAAGAGAAACATTCGTATTCGAGTGAGTTTTCCATAAACATTTTTTACAGCAATGATCTGAGATAATTTTCAAATCCTTTATCTTCTGTTCTCGCACTCGCACAAAGAAAAAATTAGACTATTTTTTGAATTTTGAATTTTTGAAACATTCATATTATGCTTTGAAATAATCTGTCATTTGTCGGGAACGTTTAATTTAAAAAAAAATTAAAATTTCAAGTTCAAAATATTGTTAGAAAATTTTAAAATTGGATTTTGTGCCCAAAAACCTGATTTTTGTTGTTCCAAAATTGTAAAAAAAAAGTCTGACGTGTTTACCAAAATTGTCAAGAAAATCTGATTTTTTTACATTTTCAAAAAATGTTATTTTTGCCAAAATTGTAAAAAATGCCTCATTTTGTTGGAAAAATTACAAAAAATCCTACTTTTGGTTTCAAAAATTCCAAATTGCCAGAAGATCTTACCTTTTTTAAACCAAAATTTCAAAAAGAAGTCTTGATTTTTTCCAATTATTTCTAATCAATTTTTAAAATTTCTCATTAGTCTGTTATTCGTCGGAGATTTTTAATTTTAAAAAAAAATCAAAATTCCAAGTTCAAGAATTATTTTTACAAAATTTTAAAATTGGATTTTGTTCACATAAAACCTGATTTTTTTTGTTCCAAAATTGTAAAAAAAAAGTCTGACGTTTTCCCAAAATTGTCAAAATGATCTGATTTTTTTGACAGCATTTTCAAATAAGGTTATTTTCTGCCCAAATTGTGAAAAAGGCCTCATTTTGTGGAAAAAATTACCAAAAATCCTATTTCTTGTATAAAAAGTTGAAAATAGCAGAAGATCTTACTTTTTTTTTAAATGAAAATTACAAAAAAGTCTTGATTTTAAAAAAATGTTCAAATCACTTTTTAAAATTTCTCATTACCTGCCATAGTTTGTTCTTTCTTTCTGAATTTTTTTTTTTTTTTTTTTTTGAAAATGGGAATATTTTTACTGAAATAAATTTCAAATTTTCGTTGTTCATTAATTAGGTATTTTTAGAATAATTTCTCAATATTTTGAAAACTCTCCAAAAAATCTTTGAAAAAAACTGCGAGGTTATGAGAATGAATAATACAAATGTCTGAAAATCAAAATTTCGATGTGGAGATGAAAATTGGAAGTTTTGAAGAAAATGAGGATTTTTTCCAATGGGAAAAAGGCATTGGCGGGTTGGTGAATGAAAAATTTTGGAAAAGAATAAAAACTCGTTGGATAACTCTAGCTTGTGAAAAAAAATTCCGCTGCCCAAAGAAAATATCGAGAGCTCTACGAGTACTATAGTTTTTGAGTTTTCCAAAGCTGTCCAAAAATTGCATAAACTGATAGAAAGAACTGGCAAAAACGCTATTTCTGGTCACATTTTATTTATAAAATCGTTCAGAGACCCAATTCGATATTTCTGACCCCCTCCTCCCCTCACTTTGCTCTCGCCAGTCCCAAAACATGGACATAAAACACGTTCGAGAGAATTTCAAGGGGGTCGAGTTCGAATATCAACTTTTTTTAAAAAATCAGTAACCTCCTCAGACCTGGGTACTCTCAGTCTCCTCCCCCCCCCCCCATAAAAAATGGTGAAAAAAAAACACAAATTATTTGTGTCCATTCCTGCAAATTTAAGGGTGCTGCACTCGAAATTTCTGAGATATCAGCCCTCAGTGCATTGGTGGCAACTATCCTGTAGCCTGTGTAGCTTCGGCTACACACGAGCAAATTTCGTGTGTAGCATGCTACACATGGCACAAAAATTAAGAGTGCAATAATTAGTCAATGAAATAATTTTGGACATTCTTAAAAAATTCCTCAATTAAAAAAAATCATTTTCGCACAACTAGGTTTCCTTTTCAAGAATACCTAAACGATTCGTCAAGTATTACGTATTAAATAAAACCTCAATGAATGAATTTCCGAAAATGGTACAAGAAGTTCATCTTTTTAAAATAGAAAATAAGACTTACCTACTCATATTACCTATAGTCGGGGAGCCCGCTTGAAGATCTATTGTACCCCTCTCCGTCGGTCCTCCGGGACACCTTTTTTCTTAAAGTGGGAGTCCTAAGGAACATTCCTAGCCCTTGTACTAAAAAAAAAGTGGCCCTGCATACTAAATGGCGGCCATCATGATTGACAGGTCAGCTGAAATTGCAGATTTTGCGTTCCAATATAGGACTTGCACAAAATTTTTCAAACCCTACAAAGGTAGATCAAAAGATCTTGCAAACATTTATCACCTGTAAAAATTTCAAGTGCTAAAGTGCCTTTTTCCATTTTTGGAGAATTTTTGAAAATCAAATTTAGGCCAAAAATGAGGGAAAAAATCAAAATTTTACCAAACTGACCAAGAAACCTGAAATTTGGGATATACCCTATTTTTGACCTGTCAAATCGATTGGAAACTCTGGAGCCTCCAGCAGATTTTTGAAACTCGAAATTCCCACAAAATTCCATCAAATTGGAATTGTAAAGCTAAAATTTATTCTAAAAACTAATTTCAATACGCTACGAAGTACTGCACGTGAATTTCAAGTCGTTTTGGATCCTCTAGCGACTTTTTAAAAATCCCTGAAGCCACCAGCAGATTTTTGAAACTTTAAATTTTCACAAAATTTCATCGAATGGAGATGGAAAGCTGAAATTTACTCTACACTCTAATTTTAACACCCTCCGAAGACGACTTCAGGTGAGTTCAAGTCATTTTGGAGCCTCCAGCGGCTTTTTGAAAATTACTGGAGACTCCAGTAGATGTTTGAAACTTGAAATTCCCGCAACATTTTACCAAATGGAGTTGGCAAGCTGAAATTTACTTCGCAAACTAATTTCAATACGATATCAAGTTGACTACACGTTGTGGTTTCAAATGGTTTTGAAAGTTCGAGCTATGTACTTTTTGGAAATTTCAATTTTCCAAAAAACGCCATACGACCTTTCAAAAAGTCGCTGGAGGCTCCAAAACAACTTAAAATCCACCAGCAGTCGATTTTGTAGCGTATTGAAATTAGTTTGCAGAATACATTTCGACTTTCCATCTCCGTTTGATGAAATTTTGAGTTTCAAAAAACCACTGGAGGCTCCAGTAATTTTCAAAAAATCGTTGGAGGCTCCAAAACAACTTGAAATCCCCCTGCAGTTGACTTCGTAGCGTATTGAAATTAGTTTGCAGAGTAAATTTCGACTATCCAACTCCATTTGATGAAATTTTGTGGGAATTTCGAGTTTCAAAAATCTGCTGGAGGCTCCAGAACTGCTCAAAACGATTTGAAACCGTTTTCAATCGATTTGGCAGGTCGAAAATAGAATATATCCCAAATTTCAGCTTTCTTGGTCAATTTGGTAAAATTCACCAAAAATGGAAAAAGGCACTTTAGAACTTTAAATTTTTACAGGTGATAAATTTTTGCCTGATCTTTCGATCTACCTTTGTAGAGTTGGAAAAATGTTGTGCAAGTCCTATGTTGGAACGCAAAATCTGCGATTTCAGCTGACCTGTCAATCATGATGGCCGCCATTTAGTATGCAGGGCCACTTTTTTTTAGTACAAGGGCTAGGAATGTTCCTTAGGACTCTCACTTCAAGAAAAAAGTTGTCCCGGAGGATCAACGGGGGGGGGGAGTGGTTCAATAGATCCATAAGCGGACTCCCCGACTACTAATAACCAAATAAATTTCGTTTTTCCCTTCAAATTAGAGGGGGGGATTATATCACAGTAATTTTGATCCGAAATTTTTGTGCTACACACGGAAAAAATTCAAGTTGCCACCCCTGCCTCAGTGCCCTTATAGCTCCTAAATTTTAAAAGCAAGATGTCCACCAGGTTATCAAAATTTTCAAAAACTCATCCTTTTGACCCAAAATTGACCAAAATATTCTCAAAATTTAACGATATTTTGTCAAAAATGCAGAAAGCAGATATTATAAAAATTATTTTCGAATGTACCTCCAACTTCTCAGTTACTGATTCAAAAAAAATAGTTTAAATTGACTTAAAATTTGATAAAACATTGTCAAAATATTAAAGCGAACATGAAATCGTGAAAAAATTACGTTACGTTATCAAAAATTGATAGAATTTCAGTGGTAATATAAGAAGAGGAAAAAGTTGATGTATACTCCTGATTTTTTTCAAATTTTTAAATGGTAGCCTTCATTTTTCGTATTAATTATTAAAAATTGAGCTTTCACTATGGTAGTTCAATTTTGAGCTTTTTGATGACGATTATTGAGTTTAAATGCTCATTGCTCAATATAAGTATTCTCTTTGAAACTCGGCGAACAGATCGAATACGTCTTCTGACCAGACTCGAGATATGATCAGTAAACTGGACGTTTGGCAAAAAGTGCCAAGGTGTGAAATTAACGTAGAATTTGCTCTGGAATGGGTCGCATTTTTCTAATCAAGAAATACCCAGAAATGTTACTTATTTCCTTACTCGTGTAGAAAATAGTCCTTTAAACGCAGAATCTCTAGAAAGAACATTCCCAGAGTCATGGATGCCCGACCATTGGTCCTTGTTTGGATGGAGGGGGGGGGGGTGGTCTTCCAAAAAAATATCATCACTCTCATTTGTGTCAAAATTATGCCTGCTCTGGCAGTTTTAAATCAAATATGTTTAGCCAGGAATTTTTTTATTCCAGTACATACGTACCTTGTTGTTCGATTTTTTCATCAATTTATGGAGTTTTTGTTTATTTTTAAGAATTCAGATCACCTCAGAAATTTTAGTCTTTCATTTAAGCCGCTGAATTATCAAAATCCGCGATTAAATAACAAAAATATTTTTTACGAAGATTTTTCAGAAAATTATTTTCACATTTGACATCATTCAATCTCATATTTTCGAATTATAAAATATGACGTAAGTTTGTAGTTTGTGATAGTACTTTGTGTACTGATACAGTAAATAAATATGATGATGATGATGATGATTTGAATTTGATGGTTCTCTGTGCTTTGTTTTTGCCAATTCCTCCCCCCTCCCCATCAATTCATAGCTGACAGTCTGTCCCATAAAATATGTTCTCCATTTCTATGTATAGGTAAAGGTAATCACATTAATGCTACCCAAATACCCATACGACTCGATACGTAAATTTTAACAACCACAGAGACTATATCGGTTGATCCAAATTGTACCCTTGGACTTTATCACATCCTACATATAAACACTAGAAGGCCATTTTATTCGGCTTATCACCGGTGTCACTCGTAAAAAACTAGCTCATCGTCAATCGTCATACGTAAAAAATCGTGGTATCGAATTTCAATTTATTGGATTTCCTGCAAAATACTCGTATAGGTACCTAACCCAAACCTACGTAGTGCGTATTTATTTGCTACATAGTAGATGGTGATGGTACATATATAAGAGGATTTTCGCCACGTTAAAATCAAGGTAATTTAATTCGCGTTTGTTGTTGTACGAATCGCGAGCTGTGTCAAGTTTCCTCGTTCTCCCTTGTCTTCATTTGGATGACACGAAAAAATACGACATGAGAAAAAAACATGGCGCAAGGACGATAAATAAAACCCATAATACAATGTACCTATATTATTACATTACAGCTACCGTATATAGTACTTATTTATGTAGTCAAATTAACCAAGTGGGTATAAATTTCCGACCAGTTTTTGTACAAAAAATAATAAACATAAAAACGTGAGAACGTGACAGGGGCAGCGGGGGGTTAGAAATGATCAACTCTGGTTACTTTCATCCACTACTGCATTTACTCGTACGATTCATTTTCCATTTTTTTTTCTTCTTCATTTACACCGCATGGTAATACATGCAGCATGCTGTGGTTTGTTCACCTTGAACACTCGACTTGTATGTACTTATGTGTTTTTTGGTTTCGATTTCCTTCGATTTTCCTCCTCACGAGTTATAATCGTGGTCTCTTCATTCAACCGTTTTTATTACGAGTATGTTTCCTTTACGATATTTTATTTTATATTTAATGAGGTTTCTATCGCCGGTAAGTTCATAAAAAATATAGGTAGTACAAAGCTGAAGTAATTAGTCTTCGTAATTGCATTTAAATAATTTATATACGAACACATTCGTACTCGTATAATCTTATAATCGATTCGGTCATTATTCCTGCATCACGTTGTTAGCCTTCTTCTATCCTCCCTTTTAGCTCGAACGATGGTGGAATTTTTTTTTAAATGCAGTTACGAGTACTTTTGTGGCCTGTTTCGATTCTCTTATGCATTTTTTTTCACCACCTGAAGGATGAATTGTGAGGTCTGAAACGTGGTATTTTCTTTGTAGTAGTTTACTAGACGAGTAACTCAGCATGAATGGCGTCAGCTGTTTTGCCCTGGTCTGGTATAGGAATTCTTTCTTTAGTAGTTTTCTGCATTTTGCACCTGGCCTGTGTGATCTTTGGACACGATAATGGTCTTTCTTTGTTATGTCTAAGGAGGGTGAAGGTCTGTGTTGAGAATGGGTTTTGGTTTTCGTCCCTGTAATGTAACATCAGCTTGAGAAACGAATATTTCAAATATTTGTTCTTGTATTTTCTGGTGCTTTCGTTTTCGAATTTTTTCTTCGTAGTGTTTAATGTGAATCGATTTTTGAAGGTTTTTTCCTTATTGACTTTCTCGTATTGTGAAATAATAGTGTTTTGAATGTATTCCAGGAAGTCTTTAAAATATAGACATGAGGATGATTCACGAAAAAAATCAACTTCTATTTTATTTGAGAAAAATATTCTCGATAGAAATTCAATTGAATTATTTTAAATTCGTCTTCGTTGCTGGTAATTTATTGCTCGACTTGTGAAAAGTTACTTTCTACCTAATATTGACCTCTCGAACTCATTTCCCTCCATTTCGTTGTAATTTCGTCTGACTTTTCTTGAACCTTTGGCGCAAGTTCAAAGTTTCTCTAGTATTTTCGGTTTTCTTCGAATTTGCGTACATAAGACATGAAAATCAATTTTGGTTGGTGTGGGTTTTTGTTTGGTGAAGGGGGGGGGGTGTTGGTTGGCATTTTTTCCCCTCGCTCTAGACTTCTCTCTTGAGAAGATTTTTTTGTTATTCTATTCATTTTTCTGTAGTTTTATGTAGGGGAGATTGTTGTACCAGGGACCGATTTTTCGTTTTTTGGGAATGGACTCCAACCATTAATTATTTTTGAAAATGTCAATAGGGTGCATCAAAGAATGGTCTTTTACAAAAAAAACGAGATATTCACATTTGTTCAAAACTCATTCCCCTTCCCTCCAGAATTTTTTGAAAAAGTCACTTTTTTTTGGTCCATGGTACAACGGGTCGTGTACCAAGGACCAAAAGGAAATTTACCCTGGAAAATGCCTAAAAGTTGGCCGTGAAGGCATAAAGTTCACGTATGGATCATAGACATTCATTATACATATTTACTTTTTACAATAAGATCATATAAAATTTTGCAGAATTTTTTTTTTTAATTTCATAAGTTTGTCATGTTGTACCATGGACCATAGATTTTTCCTCAAATTTTCACCAATTTCAAATAAATTTTGAAACGTTTTCAGATGCTACAATGTAAAAACTGTGTAAAGGGCATCCTGGCATCTGAAAAAGTATCAAAATTCGTGAAAATTAGATGAAAAAATTGCGGTCCGTGGTACACGATGAAATTTGGTCCCAGGTACAAGACCTCCCAAAATTTAGAAAAAAATTTCTACAAAATTTCACACAATATTTTTTCAAAAAGTGAATATGTGTACTTACACTTGGATGGTGTAGCTACACGTTGCACTAATTGCTTTGACAAATTTCAAATAAACAACAGGTCAAAATGAGTTCACAAAACATGGCAAAATGTAATTTTTCGTTTTAAAACGTGATAATCGTGTGCAAAATTTTCAAATGAAAACCTTATCGCCTATAGTTCATTTTGTGGCATACCCTAGTGATGCTTTAAAACGTAGTGGGGTCCGAATTCCGCAAGTGGCGTTAGTGAGGGAAAGGTCCCTGGTACAACAGGTCCGGGGTACAACAATCTCCCCTACCTATTTAATTTTGAGAAAATTTCTGCAACAAATTTGTTAAATATTAATTTGTATTTTTTTTTCTTGTTTCTTTCAGATACGACGAAGGACGAGATGGATTCTTGGATTTGGAAGAGTTGAAACGAATGATGGAAAAGTTAGGAGCTCCTCAAACGCATTTGAATTTAAAAGCTATGATCAAGGAAGTCGACGAAGATGAAGATAATAAAATCAGTTTTAGAGAAGTGAGTTTTTTTGACTGGTTTAAAAACTCAAAATAGAATTAGATGTAAATTCTTAACGGGTTAGGATTTTCATTGTAGAGAGAGATTTCTTGTGGGAGAATAAGAGGGGGGAAATTTTGGGAGATAATGACTAATTTTTTGGAAATTTTTTAAGCTATGTAGGTATTTTTTTTTTGAAGGAAAGGACTGTAGATGTCTCGATTTTAGACAGTCCAAAAAAAAAAGAAACATTGAATGAAAAAAAAATCAGCTTTGATCATGTTTTTGGGCATTGAAAATCTGGCCCTGTTCATTTTCATTTTATACGATGGACTTCTCTTTTTTTCAAATGAAAATAAAATGGGAAAATTTGTCATTATGAAACGTTTTATTAATTTTAAAAATTATTTAAAGCCTGTAAAAAAATATTAAAGCATGAACAAAATTCATTTTTTAGCCACTCAATATTTTTTATAACTTTACTCATTCGTTGTTTTTATTTTACAGTTTTTGTTGATATTCCGTAAAGCGAACGCTGGCGAATTAGTCGAAGAAAGTGGTTTGAGTAAATTAGCCAAATTGACCGAAATCGACGTTGTAGAAGTTGGAGTCGGCGGTGCCAAAGAATTTTTCGAAGCTAAAGTAAGTTTCTGTGACATTCAAATCTCAAAAAAATTTCTATTTATTTCATTTTTTGTAAAAAAAAAAAAAAAATTGAAAAATCATGAAATTCAAAATTTTTGATTTTTTTTTTTAGTAATTTTGGATGTTTTTGGTAATTTTTTTTGCAACTTTTAGTAATGCTTAATTCATTTTTAAATAATTTCACGATTTTATGATATTATTTTCACTATAAAATCAATATTTCAACAATTTTTATGTTACTTTTGATATTTTTTTCAATATTTTGACACCTTTTTTGGTGTAAGTATTTTCAAAAACTTTTTAAACATTTTAAACAAATTTTTGCAACATTTTAAACAATTTTCATTGTTTTTAATCAAATTTTCAATTTGTTTTAGCAATTTTTGTTACACTTTTGGCAATTTTTGTAGTACTTTTAGTGAATTTTATTGCATTTTTAGCAATTTTTGCAACGTTTTGATTAATTTTTAAAATTTTAAAATAAATTTTTGAAATGTTTGGGTAATTTTTTGAAGTATTTTTAACAATTTTCATGATTTCCGAACAATTTTGTAATGTTTTATAGCAGTTTTTGTTGCAAATTGTTTGTGTTTTATCATATTTTAGTTGTTTTTACAATGTTTTCAGTAATTTTCTATTTTTTAAAAAGTGATTATTACAACGTTTTAAACAATTTTTATGATTTTGATTTTTGAACGGTTTTTTTGTTTTTTTTTTTTACAATGTTTGAGCAATTTTACAATTTATTTTAAATATTTTTTTTACGGTTTTTAATCCAATTTTTCTATTATTTTGTCACTTTTTGTTACACTTTGCCCAACTTTCATTATATTTGAATAACTTTTACTATGTTTTCAGTAATTTTCCAACATATTGAGTAATTTTTACTACATTTTATGCAATTTTCATGAATTTTAAACTAGTTTTCAAAACATTTCAAAAATTTTTGTTGCCTTTCAGAAAACTGTTATTATAAATTGTAATCACTTTTATAATTTTTTCAACAATTTTTATAGAATTTTAAACAAATTTCACATTTCAAACAATTTTTATAATTTTAAATCCAATTTTTAATTTTTAGAATGTTTTGGCAATTTTAAAAATATTTCAAACATTTTTCTAAATTTTTAAAATCTTTCAGAAATTTTTGTCACTTTTTTTCAAACATTTGTTGTACTTGAACAAACTCTTATAATTTTTTGAAATAATTTTTAGCGCAATTTTATCTACTTTTATGCATTTTAATACCTTTTATTTATTTTCTATGGTTTTTAAAATATCATCAGCCATGTTACAATATTTCCAACTTTTTTTTCATAGCATTTAACATAATTTTTTTGATCGTTGATACAATTTTTCTTGTACCCATTTGAAATTATTTTCATATTTTTGAGCAAATTATTAAAATGCTTCGGAGATTTTTTTGTACTTTTTCCAAAAACTTCGGTTTGAACGACTTTTTCAAATTTTCAATGATAATTGTTGTGGTATTTCTAGCAATTTTTACGAAATTTTAAACAAATTCCATGGCTTTAATTTTCATGTCCCCCCTCCCCCAATTTCTAAGATATTTCGTTAGGTAATATTCTTGTTCGTTGGTTCGTTTCTAGTTTTGTTCAATTGTTTACTATTTTTTTTAACTTTTCCAATTACTTATGTACTTTGCTGCGAATACGTTTTTTAATCTCGATTACCTTTTCACAGATACAACAACTGAACAGAAGTAATAAATTCGAAGACGAAATCAGACAAGAACAAGAAGAAAGGAAAAAAGCCGAAGAAGAAAGACAACAAAGACGATTGGCTTTCAAAGAAAAAGCAGCCATTTTCCAAAACGGAAGCTAGTCCGCTGGTTGTGGGGGATAACTATTAATAATTATGACCATTTGCGCCTAAGTTTTTCTTTCCAATTTTAGCTTTTTTTTACCTACTACAAAGTACCTCTATATATGAATGAGCAAAGAAAAAAAATTGAGTATACTTAACGCGATACCTTTATTAATTAATGTTTTATTTTGATTTTTGTGTGTGCGGTAGTTGATGATGAGCCTGAGCGAGCCTTGGCACTTGCCTAAAGTTTATAAGATTGTTTTGCTATTGTAGTTTTTATCGTGTGAACTTGAACTCGTGTTGAGATTATGTTGTAAGTTTTTTTTTTAGTTGGATAATCACGTCGTGTTATTTTTAAAATTTGATTTTTGATTTGCTTTTCCTCGTGTATGTTTGATTTATGTGTGTTCACGTTAACGTGGAATTTACCGTATTTATTATTGACCCTCCTTTTTAATTTTTTTTGTCTCGTGTAATTTTTATTATCGATTATACCATATTATTTAAATAATGATTACATTTTTTTTTTATTGATGTTTGTGGTATTTTTTTGTGTTTATTTTTATGGAGATTTTTTTTTTGAACACTTGTGTCAAACGAATAAAAAAGGTTTCTTTCGAGATAATGTATAGGTCACTCGTGTCCCATTTTGGTCATTTTTTTGGTGAAACATCGACTGTCGGAACGAAAAATCAACGGTTCTACGGGAACTAAATTTCGAAATTAATGATAATTATTTTACTCCTCAACTTCTCATTTTCACCACTTGAAGCGATGCACAATAAATTTTGAACTTTTGAATATATTTTGTGAGCTTTAAGGAACTTTATATTAAATCCGAACTGTCTTCGAAAGGCTTTTTGAACACAGAGAGCGGCCGTTTCCGGTGTTGGTTCTGCCAAAATGCTCAAAGTTTCCTAAATAACGAAGCTTTTTTACAAAAAAGTTCAACTTTAGGATGTAAAAGTGCAAAATCGAATAAAATGAATGAGCTTTTCGTGATCTGCGATGCCCAATTAGTGATATTCGACCCCTCGTACACCCCATTGGCTTTTCATTGAGGCAAAAGCTCAATTTTTAAAAATTGAAATACGACTGTAGCGCTATCTGTATTGTAAAAACAAAAAGTAAACTAACTGCTTAAATAAGAACAAATTTTTAAAATAAATGATGCAGCGCTTCGGACGGCGAAAAATGGAACTTCTTTTGTTTTCCCCCATTTACATAGGGAAAAATGAGTTGAAATCACCTTTTTCTATATCAAAATCGAGATTACAAAAGAACTTCTCGTTTTCACCGCCTGAAGCGCTGCATCATAAATTTTGAACTTTTGAATAGGTAGGTATGTTTTGTGAGCTTTAGGGAACTTTTTAGGCTGTACGAACTGTCGTGGGGGGGGGGGGGTTGACACGCGACACGCGGAGAATCCGTTTCCTGCGTTGGTTCTGCTAAAAAGCTCAAAGTTTTCTAAATAATGAAGCTTTTCACCAAAAAGTTGAACTTTCAGGTGTAAAGAGGTGACATAGAATAAAATAAATGAGTGTTATGGGATCAGCGATGCTTAATTAGTTGAAATCGACCCCTCGTATGCCCTATAAGCTCTTTATTCAGGCAAAAAGCTCAATTTTCAAAAGTTCATCTTTGCCCCTTAATTTTAGGTAATGCAACCCAAACTGCATGCCAAACTGACCTATTTGACTTCATGAACTTTTGAATCTATTTTGTAAGCTTTAGGGAGCTTTTTACAATGCACGAGCTGTCGTTGGAGAAAGTTTTCTAGACAACAAAGATTTTTATAAAAAAGTTGAACTTTAAGCTATAAAAGTACAATATCGAATAAAATAAAATGAGCTTTACGTGATCAGCTTCGTTCAATTAATAATAATCGACCCATCGTACGCCACTACGCCTTATTAGCTTTTCATTCAGGCAAAAAGCTCAATTTTTAAAAATACCTACTTATTACCCCTTAAAGCTGAGGTATGCAACCCAAACTACATGCCAAACTAACCTATTTAACTGCTGAACTTTTGAATTCATTTTGTGAGCTTTAAAGAGCTATTTACAATGTACGAACTGTCGTCGGAGTAGTTTTCCAACATGGAGAATCCATTTCCAGTGTTGATACTGCCAAAAAGCTCAAAGTTTTCTAGATAACGAGGCTTTTTACAAAAAATTGAACTTTCGGATGTAAAAGTGCAATATCGAATAAAACGAATGAACTTTTCGTGATCTAGCTGCAATGCTTAAATTATAGTAATTCCATTTTAAACCCATTTCTGTGAAATTTCAAAAAATATTGCCCCTTTTTTCAAAAATAAATATTCAGTTGTCGCCTTTACGACTTTTAAGGACTTTTCAAATCCAGACAAAGTTCAGAATATGAATAAAAATGAAAAATTCATCAATTTTTTCAAGTTTAGTTTATAGCACAAAAAATACTGACAAAAATTTGATTTAAATTGAAAAAAAAATGAAAAATTGAATTATATGTATGTATTAACTATAATTACATAACTGCAATGTTTTAAAGGCTACAGGTCAACAGTTAGGGAATGAAAATGTCAAATTCGGGTTTTGGTTCCATTTTTTTTGATTTCGGTTGAAACACATATTTTCTACTAAAAATGTTGCCAACATTATTTTTTCTGTAAAACATACCTATCTCAAAGCATGAAGATTTACCATTTTTGTGTCTGAATTTTTTTTAATACAATTTTTTTTCAAGAAAACTCCCTCGCTTGATCTCTTGCAGAGGACTTCAAAATTGGAAAAAATAACAGACAACCTTTTTGAAATCCAAATTACCAACCTGATAAATTAACTCAAAAACCTTCTCAATACCAAACAACCACCCTCCTTTTATTTTCTGGTCAAAACATTTTTGAATACCCCCCCTCCTTTCACATTTTCAATAAACAGTCTCCTTCCGCCCCTGTCCGTAATATTGGTCCTCTTGTGTAAGGATCCTCAAAGTTGAAAAACATGTTTAAAAAATCAAAATTCCTCTCTGCTAGGCAGTACACAATTATATTGCAAATGTTGTCTTTTAGAAGAAATTGTGTTAGAGAAAATACGTTAGAGAAAGTAAAGATTATTGGATAAAAATTATTTCCTTGAAAATTTCGAATTAATTTCTGTTATGGTTCAGGTTCTTCTCATAAAAATTTTCGTTTCTCCTGTTCAATTTTTAGAAACCTCAAACATAAAATTTGAAAAACACAACGTTTTCATCATTCATGTGTAGAATTTGATTTTTTGGTTTTAAAATTTCAGAATTTGAATGATGATGTTTTTTAGAAATTTGAAAAAAAAAAGCAAACAGGTCTGAGGACCGAATGAACTTTGAGCAAAGTTTTCAAAAATTCGTACCTATTTTAAAAGGTCAAAGAGCTTTAAGTATTTTTTCTTCATGTGAGGATTTTGATTTCTTTTTTCCTTCTGTGTTTTTAATACCGCCACTTGCCTACCAATGCTGCTTGTTCAATTTACCGGCTTTTCCAGGGTATCTAAAGGATTTTTTTTGTTGAAAAAATCACTACCTTTTCAACCAAATTTTCAGAAAGTTATCCACTCGACCCCTCCCCCCTCGCACACAAAAAAAATTAACAAAGTCAAATTTTTCACAGGAATATGTTCAAAAAATTGGAATTGGAAGAAAATTTGTATACAACGTTTTTATAATAACAATCAAAATTATTATTTAAAAAAAAATAAATAAAAAAAAAATACAAAATGAATGAACGCATTACGTACGTTATAAGACTACTTATGTAGGTGTCTGACAAAATTTTAAAATTTTAAAATAAAAAAGCAGGACTTTTAGCGGGGCATTTTTTAAACACTCGAGATTTCGTGAGAAAAGCAGGGTTGTACAAAAACGTGTTTAAAAAAAAAAAAATATTAAAAAAAAACTTTTTTTTTTTTAGTTTAAAACGTTTTTTTTTTGTTTTAGAACAGTTTTTTTTTCTTGTTTAAAACTTTGTGTTTAAAACGCGTTTTAAACACGTTTAAAATGTGTTTCAAAACACAAATTCATTTATTTTGGGTTCACCAGACATCAATTTTTAAGATGTGACGTCATAAAATAGCTATAAAGCTCAAGAAATCTGAAATATTGAAAAATTGGAATCAAAACACAAAAATTGTCTCTAAAAATACAGTTTGTTCAATTTCACTTTTTTTCACCAAGAAACTGAAAAAAACGTGTTTTTTTTAGGAAATTGAAGTTGAAAAAAAAACACGTTTAAAACAAAAAAAAAACACAGTTTTAAACGGTTTTTTTTTTCATGTGTTACAACCCTGGAGAAAAGGGAGCTGAGGGGGAGGCAAAATTTTACATTAGGATTTTTCGCTTTTTCAATGTCTTCAAACAGTCAAACACCCTAAAAAAATTTTCAAGCAAGTAGATGTCGAAAATATAATTTTATCATTTCAATTTTTGATTTTACTTTCACCTTTTAGGTCCTTACTAATGTAATGAAATTGTGCGAATAAAAAACTGTTTTCAACGTAACAAATTTTTTTAAAATGTACCAAAATTTAATGGAAAATTTTAATGATGTTTGAGGGAAAAAGTATACCAATTTTTAGAAATGACACGGCGAGTTTCAAAGTGAAATGAGTAAGATATAAAATTACAATTTTGTTATTTGAAAGGTAGAATCTTGCCTAATATTCATACAACGTATAAAAATGTTGATTTCTCCATTCTCCTTCAAGTCTGGAATTTTTTAATTGAGGAAAGGAGAAACAAACTGGCCATGAAAAAGCGAAGGCAAAAGCTCTCGAAAATCTACAGCATTTCGAGAGGTATAAAAAACGATGATTTTTTCGTGTGATTTTATTATTAGGTAGAGGTTTATTCCTTTAAATTATGTTTTTTTTTTTTTTTTTTTTGAAAAATTCAAAATTGAAAAAAACAAATGAGCCCAAGCGAAGCGAGAGCAAAAGCTTTCAAAAATTCGTGTTTTGGAAGTAAAAAAAAGTTTCTTCGTGCAGAGAGGAGTTCTTTTTTATGATTCAAACTTTCAACATATTTTCTTGAATCTGAACAATAAGTTTTTCATGTAGAAAAAGACCAAAATAGCCCGAGCGAAGCGAGGGCAAAAGCTCTCAAAAATGTGTAATTCAAGCTCTTAAAAAAATAGACTAATGAATTCTTTTCTGCCTTTCTGAAATAATGATCGAGACAAAGGAACGCATTTGAATTTTTTCATGTTTTCACTACATTTTGAACAAAATTCACTAGGTACTTTTTCAATACCCATTTTTAAAATCACTACTTTCACTGTCTGTTAGATACCCTGAATTTTCAGTTCTTTGGCGATTTTGAATATGTATTGACATTTTATTTCATTATTTCAATTTCTTCGAGTTCTATAGGTAGGGTCGTGAAATCACGTTTTGAATATAAAAAAGAGGCAAAAGCACAACGATTAACAGAAAATTGCAAGATGTTTTCAAAAAATCACACCCGAAACGAAAAACTTTGTTTCTCTTTATTCTCATAATAAAAAAAAAATATACATAATTCTTTTTTTCAAGAATAAAACATAATAAATTCGTACAAATTCTCACTTATATCTTATAAAGTAAACTTATTTCAATATTCTCACAATTTAAATTTTCATGGTAAAGATTAAAGAAGAGAGTTATACGTCAAAATTCAATTGATCGGTACGGCAAAAGTAGAATTTACCTACATCGAATATAATGTTTTTCAAAGTTTTAAAAAATCGCCAGTAAACTTGCTAAATTACAAAAAAAAAAAAAAACAACATTGAACTTTTTACCAAGATTAGATGGAACATTTTGGTGAAGGAAAGACCACTAGATAATGGTCAATAATTATTTCTTCTTTTTTCCATCATAGGGTCCTCATTGTTGAAGCGACAGCAATTTGGACCTTCATCAAATTTCTAAAATAGTGAACATTAACATTACGTAAAGTTAGCAACATAGACATACCGATGTTTTTTCTTCCTCAATAATTTGAAACCAAACCTTAATACATCTAGTATTTGAAAGTATAAGTACATAGGACAGTGAAGTATACATTAGACAATAATTATTGAAAGTTCTCTTAACATTATAGGTAAAAACACGAGTCTTATTTCAAAACGATACATTCTTCGATAATACACTATCGAAAATTAAAATTCGTATTTCATCTTACACACAAACAGTAATAAAATTTGCTACTTGAAATTAATATAAATATTCGTACAGTTATAAAATGCGAAATGTTTCTTAATTAAATCTAAACGTTTACCTTCCAAGCTCGTAGTAGCAGTATCTTCGTTCGACTTTCGATTACCACTATCATTATCATTATTTTCATACAATACAGACATAGGTAAATCTAGCACTACATCGGTTTTATTTTTAAACGAAGTAGAACAAGTCATCACAGGCAACGTGTTCGTAGATTCATCGGGTAAAACGGAATCCGAATCGTTTGAATTACACGACGTCGTGTTGTTAATCGACGATGTATTTTCTTCGTCGATAGGCTGATTCGAATTCGAGTGATAATTGTTGTTATTAGATGAGAACTCGACTTCGTCTTCTACGAACTGATTAATAGTAGATGCTGGTTGACTTATACTAGATTCGACAGTCGTTTCGGTTCTTCTTTTGATATGTAAACTGCTATCGATATATCCTTGTACTTCTGTGGTAGATTTCCAAGTACCGTGTCTTTTAACGGTACGACGATCAGCTCCAGCATTGGCTAGAAGACTTGACGACGTTTTACGTATACTGTGTCCTAAAATTAAATAAAAATTCAGTATCTTCGAGTTGAAAGTTACACCCAATGATGATAAATTGTAGGGTAGATACCTGTGTACAGATGAGCGTTTTCTAATTCCAAGAAAGTAGCTATTTCTCTGGGCATACAGGCGAATTTATGTTTACCAATCACCTGTATGGTGCATTTACCTTGACGATAGCTTAGGAAAAAACGATCACATTTTACATTAAGAGGCCTCAGCTGTCTGTATTTTTCAACAATGTCGTAATAATGATCACTGACGGTGAACGAACGAGTAATCGAAGGCTGGTCTGGTTTAGGGATTTTTACCAGAAATATACGTCCGTGTGTTTCGATATTTTGAACTCTCAAATTAGTCAGTTCGTCTGTTCGGCAAGCTCCCAATATACCGAAGATCAGAGCAACCTGTAAAGATAGCAAACGAGATACAGGATTAGAATTACGTTCTGTACGATTTCAAAGTGTTACGATGAGTAATATACGTACTTTGGTTACTAGATATAGAGCATCTGGTGCTTCGTTGATGAATTTAGCAACATCTTCGTCGGTGAAGACCGGAGCAGTTACAGCTGTGTATCCTTTCGATCGTTTTTTCAACAACGCGATTAATACGGAATATTTTCCGATATCGATATCGTGTTTCAATTTGATCATACCCTTTAACATCGAATACGTACACCATAACGTCGAAGGTGATTTTGTAGCGGATAATTCTTCGAAGAACTTCATCAAGATCTCTTCCGAGTACGTACTAGGCTGTTTATGTTCTTCTCTCCATTTTTCAAATGATTCGTACGTCGCTTCGTACCTGTGTCTGGATTTCTCCGGTAATAAGGCTATGTTACATGGTGTGTTTGCTTCGTCTTTGAATTCAGGAGTACAGAATACCTCTTCGATGTAATTGTAATCGTTTTCATCGGTGTCCATCAGACTTGTAGAGGATAACATGGTCTTCTTGAATCGAAGCTCGAAGCTCGAACAGTGTAAAATCAACGTTCACTAATTAAATTATTCACAACAGAATGACATATTTTATCATTTTTTATCAGCAGAAAAAAAAGATGGACGTAATCGTCAACTTTCACTCCTTGTACTTGGGACGCCACGACGGTAAAAATTAATTTTCAAGTAGACAGTGTTGTCTTCGAGTGTAAATCGATGGTTTTAGCTAACAGTGTTGGTAATACGAAGAAATATTTCAATATTGCACGTGTGTTTACATTTTGTGCAACATGAAATAACCCACGATGAGCTTGTCATTCATGTGTGAATTGATTTTTATGATGATTTATCGTAAAATTATTGAAAAATGTGGAGATATTTTAATACGTTCAAAAATTAGCTAAAAATTGAGAAATCAACTTTGGCAGCTGAAAATTTGGTTCCAAATTCTACTTCTTTAGTCGGGGGTCCCGCACAAGGATCACTTGTACCCCCCTGCCGATTCTCCGGGACAACTTTTTTCGATTTTTCTCAAAGGGGGAGTCCTGAGGAACATTTCTAGCCATTGTCCTAAAAAAAATGGCCCTACTTACAAAATAGCGACCATTTTGATTGACAGGTCAGCCGAAATCACAGATTTTGCGTTCCAACATAGGACTGGCAAGAAATTTTTTAAAACATACAAAGGTAGATTGAAACAGTAGGCAAAAATTCATCACCTGTCAAAATGTCAAGTGCTAAAGTGCCTTTTTCGATTTTTGGTGAATTTTCAAAAATCAAATTTTGGCCAAAATATGAGAAAAAAGTCAAAATTTTACCAAATTTACCTAGAAAGCTGAAATTTGGAATATACTCCATTTTCAACCTGCCAAATCGATTGGAAACTCTTTCAAACCGTTTTGAGCAGTTCTGGAGCGTCTAGCAGATTTTTGAAAATCGAAATTTCCACATAATTTCATGAAATGGAGTTGGAATGCCGAAATTAATTCTGAAAAATAATTTCAATGCGCTGTAAAGTCAACTGCAGGTAAATTTCAAGTCGTTTTGGGGCCTCCAGCGATTTTTTGAAAATTACTGGAGCCTCCAGTAGATTTTTTAAGCTTAAACGTCCCACAAAATTTTATAAAATGGAGTTGGAAAGCCGAAATTAACTCTGCAAACTAATTTCAATACGCTATGAAGTCGACTGCAGGTGAATTTCAAGTCGTTTTGGAGCCTCCAGTAGTTTTTTGAAGCTCGAAATTCCCCAAAATTGAATCAAATGGAGTTATAGAAGCTGAAATTAATTCTGAAAAATAATATCAATACGCTGTGAAGTCAACTGCAGGTGAATTTCAAATCGTTTTGAAGCTTTCAGCGATTTTTTGAAAATTACTGGAGCCTCCAGTAGATTTTTGAAGCTCGAAATTCCCACAAAATTTTATCAAATGGAGTTGGAAAGCCGAAATTAATTCTCCAAACTAATTTCAATACACTATGAAGTCGACTTCAGGAGAATTTTAAGTAATTTTGGAGCCTCCAGTAAATTTTTGAAGATCGAAATTCCCACAAAATTTTATCAAATGGAGTTGGAAAGCCGAAATTAATTCTGAATAATAATTTCAATACGCTGTGAAGTTGACTGCAGGTAAATTTCAAGTCGTTTTGTAGCCTCCAGCCATTTTTGGAAAATTACTGGAGCCTCCAGTAGATTTTTGAAGCTCGAAATTCCTCAAAATTTCATCAAATGGAGCTGGAATGCCGAAATTAATTCTGAAAAATTATTTCAATACGCTGTGAAGTCGACTGCAGGTTAATTTCAAGTCGTTTGGGAGCCTCCAGCGATTTTTTGAAAATTACTGGAGCCTCCAGTAGATTTTTGAAGCTCGAAATTCCCACAAAATTTTATCAAATGGAGCTGGAATGCCGAAATTAATTCTGAAAAATTATTTCAATACGCTGTGAAGTCGACTGCAGGTAAATTTCAAGTCGTTTTGGAGCATCCAGCGATTTTTTGAAAATTACTGGAGCCTCCAGTACATTTTTGAAGCTCGAAATTCCCACAAAATTTCATTAAGTGGAGTTGGAAAGCCGAAATTAAATCTCCAAACTTATTTCAATACCTACGCTATGAAGTCGACTTCAGGTGAATTTCAAGTCGTTTTTTGGAGCCTCCAGTAGATTGTTGAAGCTCGAAATCCCCCAAAATTTTATCAAATGGAGTTGGAAAGCCGAAATTAATTCTGAAAAATAATTTCAATACGCTGTGAAGTCGACTGCAGGTTAATTTTAAGTCGTTGTGGAGCCTCAAGCCGTTTTTGGAAAATTACTGAAGCCTCCAGTACATTTTTGAAGTTCGAAATTCCCCAAAATGTCATCAATTGGAGTTGCAATGCCGAAATGAATTCTGAAAAATAATTTCAATACGCTGTGAAGTCGACTGCAGGTAAATTTCAAGCCATTTTGGAGCCTCCAGCAATTTTTCGAAAATAACTGGAGCCTCCAGTAGATTTTTGAAACTCGAAATCTCCCCAAAATTTCATCAAATGGATTTGGAAAGCCGAAATTAATTGTCCAAACTAATTTCAATACGCTATGAAGTCGACTGCAGGTGAATTTCAAGTCGTTTTGGAGCCTCCAGTAGATTTTTGAAGCTTGAAATTCCCCCAAAATTTTATCAAATGGAGTTCGAAAGCCGAAATTAATTCTGAAAAATAATTTCTATACGCTATGAAGTCGACTGCAGGTAAATTTCAAGTCGTTTTGTAGCCTCAGCCATTTTTGGAAAATTACTGGAGCCTCCAGTAGATTTTTGAAGCTCGAAATTCCCCAAAATTTCATCAAATGGAGTTGCAAAGCCGAAATTAATTCTCCAAACTAATTTAAATACGCTATGAAGTCGACTAAGTGAACAGGGAAGGAATAGATACTATGGCAGTCAAAAATCTTCAATAGTCTCCCTCCACAAATCAGGGTATTCATAATACAAAGCTATTTAAAAAAGCTCTTCATAAATGGCTACTAAAAAGGTCATTTTATGATGTAAGTAGATGAGTTCCTAAACTCTAACCCTATTTAATTAGTTATATGTATCCATTACTTTATCTTATTGTTTTGTTTCTATCCGTTTCATTTTATTGTATTTTTAATGTTGTAGAGTAGCTCAATAGGCAATACCATGTAATATATTGTAACATGACTTGTAAATGCCGCTTGCGGTCTCTTACAGCAATAAATTATTTGATATTTGATATTTGACTGCAGGTGAATTTCAAGTCGTTTTGGAGCCTCCAGTAAAGTTTTGAAGCTTGAAATTCCCCCAACATTTCATCAAATGGAGTTGGAAAGCCGAAATTAATTCTGAAAAATAATTTCAATACGCTGTGAAGTCGACTGCAGGTGAATTTCAAGTCATTTTGGAGCCTCCAGCAATTTTTGGAAAATTACTGGAGCCTCCAGTAGATTTTTGAAACTCGTCCCCGAAATTTCATCAAATGGAGTTGGAAAGCCGAAATTAATTCTGGAAACTAATTTCAATAAGCTATGAAGTCGACTGCAGGTAAATTTCAAGTCGTTTTGGAGCCTCCAGTCATTTTTGGAAATTTACCGGAGCCTCCAGTAAATTTTTGAAACTTGAATTTTCCCCAAAATTTCATTAAATGGAGTTGGAGATCAGAAATTAATTCGGCAAACTAATTTCAAATCGTTTTGGAGCCCCTAGCGATTTTTTGAAAATTACTGGAACCTCCAGTAGATTTTTGAAGCTTGAAATTCCCACAAAATTTATTCTGCAAACTAATTTCAATACACTGTGAAGTCGACTGCAGGTGAATTTCAAGTCGTTTTGGAGCCTCCAGTCATTTTTGGAAAATTAGGGGAGCCTCCAGTAGATTTTTGAAACTCGAATACAAAAATATGAAGTGCACTGCATGGTGGTTTCAAGTGGTTTTGAAGCTTTCAGCTAGTTTTTCGAAATTTCAATTCTCCCAAAAACGCCATGAAATCTTTCAAAAAGTCACTGGAGGCTACAAAATTACTTGAACCCACCTGAAGTCGTCTTGAGAGGGTATTAAAATTGGTGTGCATAGTTAATTTCAGCTTTCCACCTCCATTTTGATGAAATTCTAGGGACATTTCTAGTTTAAAAAATTTACTGGAGGCTCCAGTAATTTTCAAAAAATCGCTGGATGCTCCAAAACGACTTGAAATTTACCTGCAGTCGACTTCACAGCGTATTGAAATTATTTTTCAGAAATAATTTCAGCTTCCAACTCCGTTTGATAAAATTTTGGGGAATTGCGAGCTTCAAAAATCTACTGGAGGCTCCAAAACGATTTGAAATTCACCTGCAGTCGACTTCACAGCGGCGTGTTGAAATTATTTTCGGTTTCCAACTTCATTTGACGAAATTTTGTGAGAATTTCGAGTTTCAAAAATTTGCTGGAGGCTCCAGAATTGCTCAAGACGGTTTGAAACAGTTTCCAATCGATTTGGCAGGTCGAAAATAGGGTGTATCCCAAATTTCAGCTTTCTAGGTCAATTTGGTATAAGTAATTTTGATTTTTTCTCACATTTTGATTTTTGAAAATTCACCAAAAATCGAAAAAGGCACTTTAGCACTTGAAATTTTGCCAGGTAATGAGGTTTTCCTGTCAGAAATTATTCGTTCATTAATAAAAACAAGCTTGAATCCAGTTTCTGTATTACCTACCAAAGTACAGATTTTCGAAGAATTTGATCACGTGATTTGATCGTTCTTTTTACTTCATAAAATCAGTCGATGTATAAAATGAAAATGAATAATGAAGAAATGGAATTAATCTAAAATAATTTTCATTTGGTATGTATTTTGGTTCATGAATAATTCTACAAACGATTCCTACAAAACAATTTATTCATTACCTATATATCATCATTCAGTACAATATAATAAATTAATAAGATACAACATATTATTATACAAACACAAACTGAGTATCTTTTTTCAATATGCAATAAATAAGTTACACGAATAAGTAGGTACACATTTTCACATACTTACAAAACAATAATAACAACAACAACAAAAAAGAGTTAACTAGGAGCAAGTTTTTTAACATTAGTCACAATTTTTCGAATCATAGGTCGTTTACGAGTTTTTCTGGCAAACACACCATGCTCTACATCCTCACTAACAGTTACCGAACAAGCGGTAATCGACCCTGCATCGGTTGCTTTAGGCGGTTCTTCTTCATCCGCCTTTCTAGAGACAATTTCGACAAAACCGACATTTTTAAAAGGTGATAGATTTCTTTCTTCGTTGATCATCGGTATTTTAGCGTTGATTTTATTACTTTCCATCTGCGAGAATTTTTCTTTCAATAAATCCGGCGTGTCTTTTAAAGGTGTGAGCAATTTGGGATGTTTTCTCATACTGAGAAGCGCTTGTATGCAAGGCATTTGAGCATTTTTCAGGTGGAGTAAATCTTCGATTAAATCTTTGGCTGGAGTTTTGTGAAGCGATTTGTTCGATGAGTCGTTGGCGAGATTACTGAGAATATTGACTGGATCGAAGCAATTCGTGATACTGATTGGAGGTTGTGGTTTGGTTACGGGGGCGACATTTTGAGCAGGTTTTTCTTGCTTTTGTTGGCTGTCGCGAAGGATATTTTGTTCGAATGCAGCTGGTTGTGTTTCTCGAATATTACGATGCCCATTCAGCACGAGTTTGATTTTTTCCGGAAGCATGTTTAGTTTCTCCGCTTGGCTGCTGCGTAGAATATTTTGTTCGAGATTATATTTAGCCGGAGGTGACTGACGTTCTCCTGGAATACGGTGGAGATCATCGAGTGCGAGTTTGGGTTTTTCTAGAAGCATATTTTGTTTCTCTGGCTGGCTGCTGCGAAGAATATTTTGGTCGAGATTAGATTTAGATGGAGGTGGTTGACGTTTCTTTGGAATACGACGGAGACCATCCGGTTCAAGTTTGGGTTTTTCTGCGTGGCTGCTGCGAAGAATACTTTGTTCGAGATTAGATTTCGATGCGACTGGTTGTTTTTCTGGAATGGTACGGTGATCATTCGGCGCATGTTTGGGTTTCTCTGGAACATTGAGATGGTCTTTCGTAAGATTAGCTTCTGCTGGAGGTGTTCTTTGTATTTCTCGAATGCTACGGTGATCATTTAGCTCGGTATTGGGTTTCTCAGGAAGCAGCTGCGAGTTTTCTCGAATACTACGCTGCTCATTCAGCTCAGGAGTAAGGTTTTCTTGCAGCTTAGGTTTTTTTCGAACATTGTGGTCATTTCTCATCGGACTAGGTTTTTGTGAAAGTGGTTGTTGATTTTCTCGAATACTACGGTTGCTATTTAGCTCGGTATTGGGTTTCTCAGGAAGCAGCTGCGAGTTTTCTCGAATACTACGCTGCTCATTTAGCTCAGGAGTAAGGTTTTCGTGAAGTAGCTTAGGTTTTTTTCGAACATTGTGGTCATCTCTCACCGGACTAGGATTTTGCTTAAGTGGTTGTTGATTTTCTCGAATACTACGGTTGCTATTTAGCTCGGTATTGGCTTTCTCAGGAGGCAGCTGCGGGTTTTCTCGAACATTACGCTGCTCGTTCAGCTCAGGAGTAAGATTTTCTTGCAGCTTCGGTTTTTTTCGAACACTGTGCTCATCTCTCACCGGACTAGATTTTTCTGGAGGTGGTTGTTGGTTTTCTCGTACGCCAAAATGATTATTTAGCTCAGAATTAGGTTTTACCAGAAGCTGCTGAGGTTTTTTACGAACTCTACGGTTTTCAGTTTTCACAGGACTAGGTTTTTGTGGAAGAGGTTGTTGGTTCTTTCGAGCTGCATGATGATCGTTTACCTCAACATTGGGTTTCGCCGGAAGGAGCTGTGGTTTCTCACGAGCATTACAAGGGTTTTCTGGAGGAGGTTGTTGGTTTTCTCGAACACCATGATGGCCGTTTAGCTCGATATTAGGTTTTCCCAGAGGCAGCTGAGGTTTCTCACGATTGTTACAAAGTTCATTTTTCGCAACACCAGGATTTTCTAGAAGAGATTTTTGGCTCTGTGGAACACTACGGTGGTCATTTCTCATCACATTGGAGTTTTCTACGAGAGATTTTTGACTCTGTGGAACACTACGGTGGTCATTTCTCATCACGCTGGGTTTCTCTAAAACAGCTTTCTGGCTTTCTAATACTCCATGGTGGTCATTTCTCACCGTGTTGGATTTTTCTGCAAGCGATTTTTGGCTCAATGGAACACTTCGGTGGTCATTTTTCACCGTGTTGGATTTTTCTGGAGGTGGTTTTTGGCTCTCTGGAACACTTCGGTGGTCATTTTTCACCATATTGGACTTTTCTAGAGGTGGTCTTTGGCTCTCTGGAGCACTTCGGTGTTCATTTTTCACCATATTGGGTTTTCGATTCTCTGGAACGTTCCGATGATCATTTCTTACCATATTAGGTTTTTCTGAAGGTGGTTGTTGGTTCTCTCGAGAACTACGATGATCATCCACCGCAAGATTTGGCTTCTCTGGAGGTACACATTGATTTTCTCGAACAGTACGAGGGTCTCTCGTAATCGGTAGTCGTTTCTCTCGAGTACCACGAAGATCATCGAATACACTAACAGGTTTTTCTGGATGCTGGTGTTTCCCTCGAGCATCACGATGATCATTTCTGGCAAGATTAGATTCTGGACTTGGTTCTTGTTTTACTCTACTATGGCGATGGTCGTCTAACTTACGATTGTGTCTTTCTAAAGCCAACTGTTTCTCTCGAGCACCACCGTAGCTATTCTTCGCTGAACTGAACTCTTCTAAAATCGGTTCTCGTTTCACATCAGGAACACGATGCTCATTCACTTTCCACTTGGTGTCACCGAATAGATTTTCAACTCGATCGTTCACACACGTCGAAAAATATTTTTCTTTACCATCTGGCAATTTCGCTCGAGATCTGTGATGCTTCTGTGGATCGTGAAACTCTCTACTACGATGCTCGTTTCGTTCGGAACTGCTGCTTTTCTCTTTTTTAACATCGGTTTGTTGTCTTTCGTCGTATCTATTCCTTTTGTCAACCGTTTCCCTCGAATGGAAATCGTTTTCTGCTGCGACGGTACGAGATTTATTTTTATAATTCTCTTCGGGAGGACTAACTTCTTCGTGATATCTTCGGCGAGGATCTTTATGATCACGAGATTTATCTCTATCACGATACGTTGGTCTATTTCGGTTATTCGCTTGACGACGGAATGCTAAATCATCGTTTCTAAAATTGAAATTGAAAAAAATGTATTAAAAAATTGACCAGAATCGTTAATTAATTCGTAATCAACGAATGCCAACTTACTGAGCTCGTAATTCGTGCATCATGTTTTCTTTTCGTTTATTTTCAGCTATCGCAGTTCTGTATAAAGACGATATATTTCGTTCGAGATCTTTGATTTTTTTCTCCAGCTGTTCTATACGTTTACGTTGTTCTTGGTTTTCACAATTCAACTCTTTATTACAGTTTTGTGAATCATCGCGCTGCTTTTCAAGAATGTCCACCTTGTTTTCAAGCTGCAATAAACGTAGAATTTTCAGACGAAACAAATGAAACGTGAACAAAGAATGTTGAAATAACGAAGTTCAACATTAGATATTGTAATTTTGTAAACATGAGGAAGGTTTTACCTTAGCTATGTATTCGCTGGTGGTTTCTTCTGGCAGATCATTGTACAGATCGTCATCGCTATCCATTTTACTCATTTTTTAATCGTTAATCGCTTCGAGTAGAACATTCAATCGTACTACAAATAAATGCACATATTTTACAAAGATACGATGAATTGGATTAGAAAATTGCAATAACTGAGTTGAGTTATGAAGTGACAACATCGTTGATAAATTTTCCATACTCTACTTTTCACTCACCTTTGAAAAATCCTTCTCTGAAAATGAACATCCGTCTTGTTTGTATCGTTCAAATTTTTATACTCGTAGATATAATGAATTCGGGTTCATTTTCACTGCAACGCCAACACTGCTCGAGTATTTTGAAATTCGAGTAAATTGTTTCTCAATCCTCGATGTTTCGAAATTCTTCAGCATCGATTTTGTGAATATCTCAATCAACTTTTTAAAGTTTTACAAATCACAATTTGAATTTCTCGAATAAAAAAAACTAAAAATTCTTTCTTACGATTGTTATGATGATAACACGAACACAAATGGCGCCAAAAAGTTGTTTGGATTGATAACGAACTAAAACGTGAAACTGATCTGTGATTTTCCAGGTGTTTGATTTTTTTTACTACGACGAAGACGAAAACGAATTTGAAAATTTCGCTACAAATTCAATACTCTTTCAGCGACCGTGAGTAACTATTTTCTAAACTATTTTACAGAACTTCATCATGCCCAGTTACTGATCCGATGACTGACAAATCAGAATCACAACAATGTCGTCCCAGACTCTGAGTGAAGAACAAAAACGACGAATCGAAGAAAATAAACGGAAAGCTTTAGCTATCAGAGCAGCTAAAAATGCATCCGTAACTCCACCAGCTACCTCGTTCAACAACACACCAAAATCTGGCTCATTCAATCCTTCGACTCCCAAATCCACTAACTCAACTCCGATTTACCAAAATGGTTCCAAAGATAAATATCAGCCGCAGAGAAATGGAATTTTGGCCATCGAAAGAAAACCTGCTTCTGAAGCTAAGAAGACTGCTTACGAAGTCAAGAAGACTGATTCTCAAGCTCCTAAAGCAATCTCACTGAATAATTTCTACGGCTCACCGACGTCCAGACCAGTTACCGTCAATTGTGTTCTGATTTCAAGGGACAGATTCGCCGCCGATTTTATATTCAACAAAGTCGTAGTGGATGCGTTAAAAACGATTCCAAATAGACAATACGGTTTGTGTAGTCTACATTCACGTTACGATGGAGTTTTTTCTTCACTTATTTCATGTAATTTTTTCTGATTTATGTTTAGATCCGAAAACTGCTCGATGGAGTTTCCCTTTGACCGAGTATAATAAAGTAAAGACTACGTTGCAATCGATCAAAGAGATCCTTGTGATCGTTATTCCGTTACCAAACTTGGTTTTGAAAGTAAATGCACGAATATTGCATCACATTTGTAAACTTCGTTCTATTCATTGTAAAAAATATATTCGTCGATGTTTCAGACATTCGCAACTGCATCTAAACAGAAAGCTGATTACAAATCTATCGATTTATCCAACATAGACAAAGCTTTGCTCGATAATTTATTCCCTTTTCAAAAAGAGGGTGTTCAGTAAGACTAAACTACGTTTATTTTTAGTAACTTTCTTCGATCAAATACACTGATGCACTTTGTTTTTTTACTTTAGATTTGGTGTATCGAAAAATGGCAGGTGTATTATTGCGGACGATATGGGTCTGGGGAAAACAATCCAGGCTATTGGTATTGCTCATTATTATTACCACGATTGGCCTCTTTTGGTCGTATGCCCTTCTTCGATGAGGTTAATATCACATTCGAGCATATATTCGTACAATTGAAACTATTATGTAAATCTCAAATCGTATTATTTCTTAGATATCAATGGGAGCAAGAAATAATGAACTACCTTCCGAACGTGCCATTAACTAGAATATTCGTCATGAGGAATAGCAAAGAACCCATCGACAATCCATTGGTGTTGATTACTTCGTACGATTTGATGTCTAAAAATGAGAAACAATTACTCGAAATCGAATTCGGTGTTATTATTTTGGTAATCGTACTTCTGAAGTCCAGTAATTTTTAAGCGATGACTGATGAGGTTTGATCTAATGATACCTAATTTGCAGGACGAAAGCCACTCGATTAAAAACATGAAAACTCAACGAACCAAAGCAGCATTTTCATTGATAGCTAAAGCCAGAAGATGCATATTATTAAGTGGAACTCCGGCGTTATCCAGACCAATGGAATTATACCCTCAGATGAAAGTTATCGATTCGAAGATTTATTCGATGTACGTGTCTTTTCATTTCTGATTTTTTTTTTTCTGAATAAAATAGAGTATTAACAGTTCTATGAAACTGATGTGTTCGTATTTTGCAGGAAAGAATTCGGTATGAGATACTGCGAAGGCAAAGAAAGTAAATTCGGCATGGACTACACCGGTTGCTCGAATATGGAAGAACTCAAAGTACTTCTCGAAGAGAAATTCATGATCAGAAGATTAAAAGCTAATGTGCTCAGTCAGTTACCTTCTAAAATAAGGTAATCATTTTCGTCCGATTGTTGTGATTTTTCAAAGATGTATTAGAATGACTAACGAATATTCGTGTTTATAGACAAGTCGTCGTTTTGGACGAAGATCTGATCAAGGCGAAGAATAAAACGATGAGAGATTTTGCCGAAAAATTAAATGACGAATCAATGAAAGGAACCGAACGAAGAGGTACCCTATTGCAATATTATGCTGAAACAGCCAAAACGAAAATAAACGCCATCAAGTGAGTGTTTTTATTTGAAATTTTATATTTACGTATTTAATTTTACCCAGTTTTACCAGTATTTTATTTTTCATTTTTAAGGGATTACGTTTGTCAAGTACTGGAAGCCGGTAATAAGTTCTTGCTGTTTGCTCATCACAAAGTGGTCTTGGACGAAGTATGCAAATTATTAGAAGAGAAACAAACCTAGTACGTTCCCTTCTTCACCTCTCTTACTCGATGTTACTTTTTCCGAGTTTTATTTCGGTGGTTTTTTTCGTAGCTATATCAAAGTTGATGGATCGGTCAGCTCAGATGCTCGTAAAAGTGTATGTGATCAGTTTCAAACCGAAGAAAAATTCCGTGTGGCTGTTCTATCGATCACAGCTGCATCTACCGGACTTACCTTGACAGCTGCGAATCTCGTTGTGATGGCTGAACTGTTCTGGAATCCAGGAGTATGAAATAATTTAATACAACTTAGCAATAAACTATTTATTAGTACGTTTATCATTATTCGAATTCTATTTTTATCTGTGTAGATCTTGACCCAAGCTGAAGATCGAGTTCATCGTATTGGACAGCAAGATAGTGTTCTTATCCAGTACTTGATTGCTCGAGGGACCGCTGATGATCATTTGTGGCCCTTGATCAAGGCCAAGTTGGGTATTCTGAATCAAGCGGGACTCAGTAAAGATAGCTTTTCCTGCGAACGTACCTCGATGAAGACGGTAAGCGAGAATTTTTTCAATTTTTTGAGTCCAGTTGATATGGATCGACCTTAAAATAATGTTTACATTCAACATCGACCTTCTGTTCTGTTATTTTCAGTCTGATCAGCCTTCCATAATGGATTATTTCGAAGATATAAGCGAATTTGAGCACGACTTGAGCCAGATACTCGATGAAGTCGAAGGAGTGGAAAATAAAAGAATAAAGTTAGACTGATTACGATGAGGTTTATTTTATCGTGATGTTCCTTACGAGTTTTTTTTTCATTGGTAATTTTTTTATTGAGTTTATACGTAACCATATTTTTTTTGTATAGTATTGTTTGAGAGAAAATTTTTTGTTATATTTTAATATACTTACTTTCAAGTTCGTGATAACTTAGTTTCTTTTTTTATTGAGAAAATTATCGAATAAATTGAAACGAAAAAGTAAGAAAAAAATACTGATGTAATTCTAAAAAAATAAAATAAAAAACAAAGATCATTCAATTTGAAACAGACACCGAGCAAATTATAAAAATACAAACAAGTATGACTTAGTAAAAATAATAAAATAAAAACTAGTTCAACATCTTTCGAATACTTTATACAATTGAGGTAAACTGGCGATTTGTAGAACTGCTCGATCATTGAAGAGTTTCTTGCTCGGTAGCAGATGTTTTTTAATCGCTGGGTACAAAACGTGTTCCAGGGTCCATGTCCATTTTAAAGATTCGCCATCCTAATTGACGTGATAAAATTAGAAAATTAAATACGAAGATAGATACAAATGCCATTACATAAGCCACAAATACTGTATTCTTCAAAGACGAGTTCCTTTTTCGGCTTTTTCCTTTCAGAATATCAGTGTCAGCTCGTTACATTTTTTCGTTGTTATCGTTCGTTCGTTTTCGTTTATAAACGTCGTTTTTTTGGTTTTTTTTGGGGGGGCGGGGTGGGGTCACGAGCGTGACCCTGGATAAATATTACCGTAAGGTCTTCATCATCTGGAACGTTCTCTTTCTTCCAACCGTAGGCGTAGAAGGTGGCAGTCTGCTCGCAGAATGTCAACAAGGCAACTCTTCCTCCCAATTGACCTCTGTAGCTAAAGTTAACGCATAAGAAGGTAATCCGGCCACGCTCGGGGTATAATTGTCTGAAAAATGATTTATAATCATTCGAATGACTTAGGTAGACTATGATTTTTTTTTTTGAAAAATTTGAAATTGAAAAAGAGACTCTAATGGACCCGAGCGAAGCGAGTTCAAAAGCTCTCGAAAAGTAGTATTTCAAGAGGTATAAAAACCATTGTTTTCTTGTATGATGAAACAGTTTTATTTTCGCTTCAAAATCTTAAAATTTGAATGATGATTTTTTAAAAAAATACGAACTTGAAGAAGAAAAGCAAACGAGGCCGAGTGGAGCGAGGGCAAAAGCTTTAAAAAATGACGTGGTAATTCAAGTTCTAAAAAATGATTGGAAAAATCCAAGAAAAATCTTTGAATTTTTCCTGTTGGTACATATTTCAAAATCCAGTTGGCAATTATTCGTGTTGGAATTCAAGTTGAAATTTTCAAAATTTTCATTTCTTCAATTAGAAACTTTTTTGCCAACTGACGTTTGACGAGTGAGAATCGCCAACTTGCCACCAGAGAGTGGTTTTCTGAATAGAATTTTCGATGGCCGGTGGGGTCTTGGGTTTTTGGATTGATAGTTTCATTCATATATTGAAATGGAATTAAAATTGAAATTCAACAACCTGAAACTATAATAATTAAAAATTTTTTCTAAATTAAGTAGGTAAGTATAATTGTAGGTAAGTGAATAGTGAAGAACGTGTTTTATAATGTTACAACAATTACATGCATTTCCTAACATTCGAAAACTTGACTTTGTGAGTGGATTTTACAATGATAACAGATCGAATGCAGCATAGGAAATAAAAAAAAAAAGGTCGTCCTCTTTTATACTATTCTAGCTGCCTGTTTCATAGGGGTAGTTTTGTTGGGAAAAAAAAAGGAAAAAAAATAGGTATATCCCAACATTCCTAGTAAGTATTTACGACCCTGCAATAAACGAAAGCATTGAATGTGAAGGCTACTTGATCAGTGAAAATGTTCAAAATAAGTCCCAAAACTGATATTATCCCCCCAATCCAAATTTCGCCATTTCCAGCCATTCTGGAGCCTCCAGTGCGATTTTTAAATTTCTCCAGAATTTTGAATTTGCTCCAGAAGGCGTGGATATGAAGTTGGGCAGCTAAAAATCGAGTTGTGTGTTATACTCGACCTGTTTAACGAATTTATCCACATTTGAGCCAATTCTGGAGCGGACACCTCAAGAGTGGTTTTTTGACCATATAATAAAAATATTCAAAAATTAAAGGGAGGCCCAAAAAAGGCTGGAAATAGCGAGATTCGCTCTTGTGTGGTTAATTAATGACAAAATACAGAAATTGTTGATCTTTGGATATTTTTATTTTGAAAAAAAGCTGCTCAAAAAACCACTCTTGAGGTGTCCGCTCCAGAATCGGCTCAAATGTGGATAAATTTGTTAAACAGGTTGAGGGGTCGAGTATAACACTCAACTCGATTTTTAGCTGCCCAACTTCATATTCACGCCTTCTGGAGCAAATTCAAAATTCTGGAGAAATTGAAAAATAGCGCTGGAGGCTCCAGAATGGCTGGAAATGGCGAAATTTGGATTTGGGGGGGATGATATCAGTTTTAGGACTTATTTTGAACATTTTTACTGATCAACTAGGTAAATACTTTTTTAAAAAAAAAGCATAAATCACCAAAATAGTCAATTTTGGATTCTCAAAAATTCGCCAAAAATCGAAAAATGAACTTGGGCAGCTGAAATTTTGGATTTGGGGGTGTTAAAACATACTCTATCTAAAAATCGCGGTCCCGTTCAAATCGGAGGCAGACACCTCGAGAGGTTCCCTTGTTAGTTATTATGAAAACCAAGCAGAAAAATTCCAGAAAATAAATAGGTATCTTCTCATACTTAATGCTCAATTCACGTATCTAACATTCAAATTTCAATTATTGTCGGAAAAATTACAATTTTTGGTCGGCAAAATGACGTGATACCCCCCTCTCCCTCCAAATAGCATGACTTCGAACCGTCACTGGTAAAAAATAATCGTGGAGCCGCGAGAATCTTATTGCAGGAGCCGTGAGTGGAATCGGAATCGGAGCCGCGGATTGAATGGAATCGCAAATTGCGACTCCAAATCCGATTCCCATTTCAAAGGAATCGTATAACAGGGAATCTAGATTCCCAATTTGTGGAATCGCAACTTTCGGAATCGGGATCCGAAATTGCCGGAATCGCGCCAACTCTGCTTCCCGGAGGGCCCAGGTGCAGTGCAGTCTATACTACTAACATAAAGTCGAAAATATACCAATAAAATTACCACAAAATAAAATGTACATTAGTACGTAGTATACCTAGTACTTATTAATAATTTATTATAAACAATCAACGCCACACAAGTTAACAGAAACTTCTACTCGAATCGTTCAACCACTTCCTTCGGAAATTTATACAGCTTCATAAATACGGATAACGCTTTGGAAGCTTCTTTGTCTGTAGTCCAGTCGCAGTCGGGAAAGCTTTTGAAAGGGCGACCAGGAGCCAATAGTCGTTTCTTTAGAATCTCAGATAACTCAAAATATCCATTGGCATAATCATCCGCGAAGATTGATTCATCTGTATATCCATTTTCAGGCAACAACTTCTTCAGTTTAATAATTTTTCGCTCCTCGGCCTTATTTTCAAGAATCCATTTCATTCTGAGTTTACGAACACGTCTGGTTTGTTCGTCGAACGTTATTCCCGACTTTCCTATTTGTGGAATTCCAGAACTGTCGATCTCCGCGTTACTACCGTACGTTGTTTCAAAATCTTCCATCGCACTACGTGCGGTCGCCATCCATAAGGAATCTTCGTATACTTTCTGTAAATAGGTACCACATAAATAGAAAAATATCAGATATTTCTCTAACCACTAATCCACACACGTAAAAAAAGTAATTAAAAAAGTGACAAAACATGGGCAATACATTTTTAATGCAGAAAAAAACAGAATTTTTCGTTTTTAATCATACGTAATCTAAAAATGAAACTCGATACAAACTATAGTTTAATTTCAGCAAAAAGCAGGATATTTTGGCGATTCCTTTTCAGTTTTTTTTTCAATGCCGAAAAAGTTGAACAACAAAAATGAGGGGTCTAGGTGCAAAGTAGACAAGATCCAAAAACCATTTTCTTCAGGAAACGCGAAAAACTATAGACAACCTATAAAAATGCCTGAAATTTGGTTTTGGTACCAGTCTTCTCTAAGTGGTTCGAAAATGATTGCCCGCCCCTCAGGAGGTTTTCATGTCAGGGGGTTTGGGACCAAATTTTATGTTGGATCATGTCACTTGAAGCCCGCCCCTAATATTAAACTACCTATTAATATTTTGTAAATGGAAATCTAAATCTTACCAATTCACTTTGCAACTCTCCCATCTTAATGAGTGCACGAGGCAAACTCTTCATCCAAGGTTTTTCCTGAAAATAAAAACATCAGAATCTTATATTATTTAGGTACATTTTTGCAAAAAAACGGAGCTATTTCATCAAATTCCACTTTCCAGTCGACTTTACTTGTTTTCATGTTATTTCAGGAAATTTCAACACTGTTTTATTTGATATTGCAAACTTTTGCCAAATTTTACATCCCTCCCCTCAAGCAAAATTCAAAAACTAAAAAAATCATAAGAAATACACTCTTTAAAGCACCAAGGGAAAAATCACGCACCGATGATATCCTGCAGCGCTCACGTACGTCATTTTTAGAATACGAGCGATGCAAAACACAAATTTCAATGCAGCAGATTTGACTTACTTGGACATTTTCTGAGTTGCCATTCGAAGATGATTTGTCGTTGAAGGCTTCAGTTACGATGAAAACAGATGATTTCGTTTCATCGGAAACATTTTGAAGTTCGACCGGCTAAAAAAAATACAAGAGTAAAAAATTGTAAAACTCTGTTACATTACATTATTTATCATAATAATGAATAACTAACTTCTCTAAAAAAAACTTACCTTGTCGGATAACCTAAACTGTCCCATGAAAGAGCATGAATTTATAGATCCGACTTGGGAATATGTCAGTCCGACTGACTTGACTGGCACACACGTTGACGCAACCTTACAAAAAGAAAAAGAAAAGTTAATTTTTCTCACTTGGTTTTAGGTGAAGAATCCTGAAAATTGACACTGCACAATAGACAATCAATTATTACCTTATTTCCGTGGCAAATAACACGCAGGTTATATTTCATTAAAGAGCACATGACTCTCTTTATAAGCTGTCTTTAAAAAACGTACAAACAACTTCGGACGAAGGTTGGAAACTTCCAAACAGATTTTATACTGCTCGTCGGTGAATTTACCATGCGAATCGATCGCAAGAATTTTACTCGACGTGTTTTCAAACACAAGTGTTAACGAACATTCTTCAGAAGTACCTTCCTGCGAATAGAAAACAAATCGTATTACGATAAAATCAAATACATACTAGATAGTAACGTAATTAAAAATATGAATGTTACTCCTACCTTGAATACACAGTAGAAAATTTCAGTTCAATACGATCTAATTAGTAATTACACTACTAGCAATTAATAACTAAAATCCATAGGTACAAAGAATTATGGCAAATTTGAAACACGAATATGATTCATACTACATATTTTCCAGTCTTGGTTGATTGTGCTTCTTGATGATATGGATTGACCCTTAAAATAATGTTTACATTCAACATCGACCTTCTGTTCTGTTATTTTCAGTCTGATCAACCTTCCACAATGGATTATTTCGAAGATATAAGCGAATTAGATCACGACTTGAGCCAGATACTCGATGAAGTAGAAGGAGTGGAAAATAAAAGAATAAAGTTAGACTGATTACGATGAGGTTTATTTTATCGTGATGTTCCTTACGAGTTTTTTTTTTCAATTGGTATTTTTATAATTGAATTTATACGTAACAATATTTTTTTTGTATAGTATTGTTTGAGAGAAAATTTTTTGTTATATTTTAATATACTTACTTTCCAGTTCGTGATAACTTAGTTTCTTTTTTTATTGAGAAAATTATCGAATAAATTGAAACGAAAAAGTAAGAAAAAAATACTGATGTAATTCTAAAAAAATAAAATAAAAAACAAAGATCATTCAATTTGAAACAGACACCGAGCAAATTATAAAAATACAAACAAGTATGACTGAGTAAAAATAATAAAATAAAAACTAGTTCAACATCTTTCGAATACTTTATACAATTGAGGTAAACTGGCGATTTGTAGAACTGCTCGATCATTGAAGAGTTTCTTGCTCGGTAGCAGATGTTTTTTAATCGCTGGGTACAAAACGTGTTCCAGGGTCCATGTCCATTTTAAACATTCGCCATCCTAATTGACGTGATAAAATTAGAAAATTAAATACGAAGATAGATACAAAATACAAATGTCACTACATAAGCCACAAATACTGTATGATTATTACCGTAAGGTCTTCATCATCTGGAACGTTCTCTTTCTTCCAACCGTAAGCGTAGAAAGAAGCAGTCTGCTCGCAGAATGTCTTAAAACAAGGCAACTCCTCTTCCCAATTGACCTCGGTAGCTAAAGTTAACGCATAAGAAGGTAATCCGGCCACACTCGGGGTATAATTGTCTGAAAAATGATTTCCATATTGATTCTTTTGATCAAATTTTATTCTAGGAGAACCAGGTTTTCTCAATATTTACCTAATAATAAAGGAATTGATAAGAGATTCTCATTTTCATCGATTTCCGTCGCAAAATAATCATTCAGCATGAGTTTCTTGGAATCGATAACGTCAGCTGCAGCTTTAGCAATTTGAGCTTTTTCTTCGTCGCTGCCTTCCACTTCTTCCATAGCTATTGATATCAGTTCTGGGAGATATAAAGGAGTCTGAAAAAAATCAAAAAAATTATACTCACACGTAGGATTATTTTTACAAATAATAATCGTCAAGATTTCATTTCTTACTGAGAATTTTATGACGTGAAAATTGCCAAAATTCGAGATCATCATTTGGTAAAACATTTCTTCGCTGTAAAATTGCATCCAAATTAATGATCACTGATAAAACAATCTTGATTATCCACGAATACCTTACTCACAATATCAAAGCATTATTACAAATGTACAACTCCGTTTGATGCTGAATCACACACCAGATTTTATTCACAGCGCCAACGTAAGAGAAATTACGTAAAATATCTTTGAGCTTTTCATCGACATTAGATTCGATTTCTTTTTTCAAGTTTACTACGCTGGTAAGCTTGATGTCTCTCCTGCACAAAGAAATTAGACAATTTTACAATCACGTAAGTAATTGAAACTGAAACACAAAATGAAGTCATCTCAAACGTACTTAGTCTCGATAGAAATACTGATATTAGGATTCGTAATGGCAGGAGGTGGAGGAGCATTAGGGCTGAAAAATTTATCAATTTTTTGAGTTCCTGGATCATTACGAACTGTATAATTAGGAGCAGGAGCTGTTTCCGAAGCAGTTTTTTCCGTTTTAGGAGCAGATTCCGTAGCAGGTTTCACTTCTCCGGGTAATTTGGTCTGTACAGAAGTGAAATTGATTAAATTACAAAATTTAACTTTGTACTCGTTGTAACGGGGAGATATTTACCTGAGTGTAAAATATTCTAGACGTATTACATCCGGTAAGTTTGGCTTCGATGGCGATTTTTATTTTATCAATGATCACATCTTCGTGTAAAAAATGAACCTCGTGTTTGGTAGGATGAACGTTCACGTCGACATTACGAGGATCCAACGATAGACTAAGGTATAAAAAAGGATGCATTCCTTTCGGTAAATACAAACTATACACTTGTTCCAAGGTTTTCCTTATGTCTGAAAAAAATACGAGTAAAGATTATTCATCAATCATTGCCCATGAAGCAAAATTTGTGAATTATTCGTCGTTTAAATGATACGTACTTTGAGAGTCAACCAAACGATTATTGATAAAGAGAAGAAAAATTTGTTTCTTCATAGGAAAATTAGCGTTGGACATGTATCCTTTGAGAGTAAACTTTAAGCAGTCGTCCTGAGCTTCAACTAATTCAACTCCTCTGAAAAGAAAACAAAAATCACGAATTAAATCACACTTCAAGTGTAGAATATTTAATTCAAAAAATGGTCAATTACTTGGCTACATTTAGACCGTAAATACATCGAATATTATCCACATGAGTTGAATTTGGATTGGTCCTGACATCGGTCGAACTTTCACCTTGTTTACGAAGAGTGAACCCAACCGTAGGATTGTGAATGGAATATTTACTCACCTGGAATCAAAACAGAGTATTATTTTTCATACTATTACAACTACGAATTGATAAATTATTGTAGTTGAGACGTACAACATCCGCAATTTTCATGTGTTCTTCGCTACTACTCCTCAATGATTTTCTTCTAGTGGCTACATTATAAAATAAATCTTCGACTATAATTTGAGTACCTTGGTTACCCGCACACGCTTTAGGAGGACCTTTCAACTTGCTATCTTCGTAACTAGCTCTGAAAAATAATACTTTGGTCAATACGAGTCTACGATTTCAATCACGTGATCTCTGAAGAGCATCGTAGAGTTACTTGTAAGCGCAAGGATCTGAGGCTGTCTTCGTTATGATGGTAAGATGAGCAACGTGACTAATACTTGCTAAAGCTTCGCCTCGAAATCCAAACGTGGTTATTGTATTTAGATCCTCGAATTGAGTTAATTTACTAGTTGTGAAACGTTCGCATACAATGCCCAGATCGTCTTTGCGGATTCCAGTGCCGTTATCTTGAATCTGAATTTATTAAATGAATCAGTGTTGATACATATCAATGTGAGCAGTGATGAAATGTGCTACGAGCAACGTTCATTTACCTGAAGTAACTTTAAACCTCCATTTTTGACGGTGATCTGAATATTAGTAGATTTGGCATCCAAGCTGAAATAAAGAAGATTATTGAATAGGTGCTTTAAATAGTTTAAAAATAAGAGTGTTACCTGTTTTCCAATAATTCTTTCAGAGCATTGGCTGGTCTTTGAATTACTTCTCCGGCGGCGATTCGATTCACGACGGTTTCATCCAATTTTTTTACAACTGCTGGAGCTGCAGAGCTTGCCATTTTGAGATTTTTTCCAGTACAGAGACTTTAGTTGGGCATACTAATAATTATTACTTTATTTCGTAAATTAGTCAGAACTTCAAAAGGTGGACGATGTTATCAACATAAATAAAATTATCAAATTTTTCGCTTTCGCGCCATAAATCCCCCCTTCCCCATGTTGAAGCACATAGCACCAACGATTGTACAGTTCGAAAATTCAGATTTTTACAATTTTAAAAAGTTTTTGAGGGTTGAAATGAATTTTAAAAGGATGAATTTGAAGTTAATTAAAATTTAATCGTAAATTAATTTTGTAACTACCCCAGAAACGTAAAAGAAATTAGTTTGGAAAATTGGATTACTCATTGGCAGAATGACAGTGCATAAAAAAAATTGTATCATTCCGTGCGTTTCCATCTTTTTTTTCGGAAATGACGAACGTTATCAGTTTGATGCAAAATATTTTGGTTTGGTTTAAAATTTTGATCTGAATTCTGATTTTCTGCAGAAAAAACTGGGAAATGTTCTTATTATAGTTCAGATTTTATAATAATGAGTTGATTTTCATTCACTAGAAATCTCACTCCAGGTAATACTTCATTCATATACTCTATTTTAGTAACTATCTGTCTTCTAACTTCGTGTGTTCATTTCTTTTTCAGATCAGCAAAGACTTACGTTCGGGATCGTTATTTCTCTTACATTGGAACAGCATTACTCGATCATCATGCGAGCGAAGAGGCGTGATGTATGCCACGTTTGTGGTAATACTTTTACCGCAGCTCGAGGTTTAGGTCGTCATCTGAAGACTGTCCATAATATAGGAAACGATCTAGCTTGTGTAAGTAGACTAATGAATATCCTGTATATCTCCCCAGTACACAGATGTACATTATTGAGATATCGTTCTTGTTAATCTGCCTTTAGAAATGCGAAATCTGCAAGAAACCTTTCAGTCGTAAAGAAAACCTGAAACGTCATATGGAATTTTTCCACCTCGACGATGAAGAGAAGCTATCGTTTGTGAGTATACTGCATTGTCACCGTTGTTTCGTTAAAACTGTTCTTGTGATACTTATTTTTTCATTATTTTTAGGAATGTGACTATTGCGGAACTATTTTCCCACGACGAGATAGTTTAGTTCGTCATATTAAAACGCATATGGAACGAAATAATTTCTCGCATAAGGTAAATTGTATTGTGTATTTTGCAGTATGCAATTCCTGGTCAACGTATATTCATTTTTGATGCATTTTCTTCTACAGATACGTTTGTCAAAATATCGAAAGAAAAAACGCATAGAAGAAAATAGGCAATATGTGAGTTGATTTTATTTGGCGGATATTTTTTACTCTTAACGTTCGTGGATAATCGTTTGTTTTTGTCGTGATATATTTGCAGGAATGTGATTACTGTGGCAAAGTGTTTGAAAAAAGAAAAAGTATCGTTAGTCATCTGCGAAATTGTCATAAATTGAAGAAAAGCTTTGTATGCTATTTCGTGTTTTTTTTTTATTTACTCGAATTTAATGATATTGTTCGTGTGTTTATGCTTTTGATTTTTATTCTAGGGATGCGATATTTGTAGCAGAGCTTATCGCAGTAAATACAGATTAACGGAACATATGCGTGAAGCACATGCATCTTCGGAAGAGTTGGTTAGTTGTATTTTATTGTACGAGTATTTTGTTCATTTTTACATATGCTCGTTGATTCAAATTTTGTTTAAATCGGCTTACATAATAGGGTAAAGTTGAATTTCAAAATCCCCCCCCCCCCGGTCAAATTTTGAGTAGAAATTAAAAATACCTTGTTTTAGAATTATTTGAAAGTGACCTTTCATCTCATCAAAATGCATAAGAAAAAATTTCGCAAAAAATCAGAAGTTTTTTTTGTTTTTTTTAAGCTTTTTGAAGAATTTTGAGGTCAAAATTGGGTCTTGATTTTTGAGGTTTTTGAAAAAGTGTACCGTAACCTATCTAAATACCTGAGTTGCAATTTTACGAGGAAATCAAAATTTTCCATCAAAACCTATTTTTGACCTCTTCACGAATAACTCCATTTCGGGTTCATTCAAAATTGCTCTAAAATATTCTCATTAAATTTTTTGAATTTTTATCTAAATTTTAACCAATTATCACAGATGGCATATTTTTTTAAAATACAAAAATCATGGTTTAATAATTTTGAGTGTGAAAATTTTTCAAAATTGCTCAAAAACACTCTTGTTGAAATTTTTGAATTTCTTATGAATTTTTGGCCAATTTTGATGGTCGCATGACACTTTTAAAACCGCTGAAATTAGACTCAAAATACTTCGAAATTATTCAAAAACATTTTTGTAGAAATTTTTGAAATTCTCACGAATTTTAAAACATTTTTATAGGTTGCATGACACTTCAAAAATTGAAATCATGACTCAATTTTGCGATCAAAACTCTTTAAAATTGTTCAAAAACATTTTCAGTAGAAATTTTGAATTACCTACTCGTAAAATTTTAACGGATCTTGATAGGTAGGTACTAGGTAGTGCCTAATTTTTGAAAAATCCAGAAAATCGTGGCTCAATTTTGTGTTCAAAATACCTTTAAAAGTGCTCGAAAATGTTCTCGTTGAAATTTCTGAATTACTCCCGAAATTTTAATCAATTCTGATAGGTCTCACGACACTTTTTAAAAAGCGAAAATCATAACTCAATAATTTTGAACTTAAAATTCTTTAAAATTGATTAAAAACATTTTTGACTAGAATTTTTGAATTACATACTTCAAAATTTCAACCGATTCAGGTCGCTAGAAACTTATTCAAAAAATCTCAAAAATTATGATTCAATTATTTTGTCTTTAAAATTCTTCAAAATCCCCCAAATAAACATTCTCTTAGAAATTTTAATCCATTTCAATAGATTGCATAGTATTTTTCCAAAATTATTAAAAAAAAAAAAAAAAACACTTTTTATCGCACTCTTCGAATCTTCACAAAATGTTTCCCAATTCAGGTCGCCAAACTTTTTTAATAATCTCAAAAATCATGGCTTAATTTTGAGCTTAGAATTTTCCAGAATTTCTGAAAATCATTCTCGTTGAAATTTGAATTACCTACTCGGAAAATTCCAACCTATTTTAGGAGGTTTCGTTGCATTTTTTCAAAAATTTAAAAAATACAGGTACCCAAAATTTGTACTCAAAATTCTTCAAAAATGCTCAAAAACACATCCGTCTTTATTTTAAAATCCCTGCAAAATATTGAGTCAATTTTGAAAGGTCGTACACGTATGTCTTTTTCAAAAAATTCGAAAATCACGAGTCAATTTTGTGGCTCAAAATTGTACTAAGATTACTAAAAAAAAAAAATAATAAAACATTCTCGTCAACATTTTTGAATTTCTCACGAAATTTTAATACATTTTGGAATGTTGCATGTCACTGAAAAAAAAAATGAAAATCATGACCCAATTTTGGGCTTAAAATTGCTCAAAATCATTTTTGACAGAAATTCGTAAAATTATTCGGTAAATTTTAGTGAATCTCGAAACGTAGGTCTCTCGGCGATTTTTTCAGAAATCCAGAAAATCATGGCTTAATTTTGAGCTTAAAAACAGAATTTCTGAAAATCATTCTCGTTGAAATTTGAATTACTCGGAAAAGTCTAACCTATTTTGGGAGGTTTCGTTGCATTTTTCTAAAAATCTCAAAAAATACAGGGGCCCAAAGTTTGCACTCAAAATTCTTCAAAAATGCTCAAAAACACTTCTGTTTTCATCTTAGAATTCCTGCAAAATATTAGCCAATTTTGAAAGGTCGTACGTATGCCTTTTTCAAAAAAACTCGAAAATTATGACTCAATTTTGTGGCTCAAAATTGTACTAAGATTACTAAAAAAAAAAAAAACAACATAAAAAACATTCTCGTCAACATTTTTGAATTTCTCACGAAATTTTAATACATTTTGGAATGTTGCACGACACTGAAAAAAAAAAAGAAAAATCATGACCCAATTTTGGGCTCAAATTATTTTTGGCAAAAATTCGTAAAATTACTCGGTAAATTTTAGTGGATTTCCAAACGTAGGTCCCTTGGCGATTTTTTCAATAATCCAGAAAATCATGGCTTAATTTTGAGCTTAAAAATTTTCAGAATTTCTGAAAATCATTCTCGTTGAAATTTGAATCACTTTACTCAGAAAATTCTAACCAACTTTGCGAGGTTTCTTTGCATTTTTCTGAAAATCTCAAAAAATACAGGTACCCAAAATTTGCACTCAAAATTCTTCAAAAATTCTCAAAAACACTTCCGTTTTCATCTTAGAATTCCTGCAAAATTTTAGCCAATTTTGAAAGGTCGTACGTATGCCTTTTTCAGAAAACCTGAAAATTATGACTCAATTTTGTAGACTCAAAATTGTACTAAGATTACTAAAAAAAAAATTTTGTCAACATTTTTGAATTTCTTACGAAATTTTAATACATTTTGGAATGTTGCATGACACTGAAAAAAAAACCGGAAAATAATGACCCAATTTTGAGCTCAAAATTGCTCAAAATCATCTTTGACAGAAATTCGTAAAATTACTCGGTAAATTTTAGTGGATCTCCAAACGTAAGTCCCTCGAAGCGTTTTCAAAAATCCAGAAAATCATGGCTTAATTTCGTCCTCAAAATTCTCCAAAATTAATCGAGAACATTTTCGTTAAATTTTTTGAATTTCTCACCAAATGTCAATCTATTTTGGTGGGTTACCTGGCACTTGAAAACCTGAAAATCATGACACGATTTTAGGCTTAAAATCCTTTAATACTGCTCAAGAACATTTCTGGCCAAAATTTTTGATTACTCGCAAAATTTCAATATTGATCTTGACTTTAAAAATTATGGCTTAATACTGAGCTTAAAATGCTTCACAATTGCTCAAAATTATTCTCGTTGAAATTTTTTACCTGCTCACGTTTTATTCTATTTTGTTGAATTGAATGTCATCTTCTCAAAAATAAAAAAAGAATGTATCCGAACATCAGGCTGAAAATTCTTCAAAAATGCTGAAAAAATCTTTGATAGGTCACTCACGTGGCATTCTCGAAAATTCCAAAAATGATGGCCTAATTTTGGGCTCAAAATTCTTCAAAATTGTACAAAAACATTTTTAGCCAAAATTCTTGAATTGCTTCCGAAATTAAAATTTTCGAAAATCGTGTCCCATTTTGAGCTTATAATTCTCCAAAATTTATCGAAAACATTCTCGTTGAAAATTTTGAATTTTTCACCAAATTTTAATCTATTTTGATGAGTCGATATTGTTTTGCCTTCCTTTAAAGAAAATTTTAGTCAAGCCACTGTCTCAGCTTAAATCTTGTCTGCTCTGCTGGTGTTTTAGGGGTAGAGAAAGTGGTCAATTTTTCTTTTTAGCAAGAGTAAAGAGTGCTATTTTAAGCTTTAAAAAATATTTCCTCTATTCGTTGAATATTAATCCTGACTCAATTATATTTGCAGATGTGTCAACGTTGCCATCGAAGTTTTGTCAAGGAGGAATCGTTAAAACAGCACATGGAAAAATGCCTCAAACGAACCAAGGTATTCATTCCTTCAACCCTCATTACCCTCGTGGCTCGTTCCATCCATAAATTATTTAATTCCTCGACCTCACGTTACAGGTATCCGATTGCACATCTTCGGTAAATTGTGTCCTCTGCGGTATCCACTACCCTGTCAGATACGCTCTAACCAATCACTACACCAACGAACACGGTATCGAGTTCAAACCCGAAACTCACGAGTTCGATTCTCGCGAACAATTCGAAGAATGGAAATGTAAACTCGAAGTATCCACCATAACGCAATACACTAGTCGTCGAGTCTGCCACACCGCCAATCACGAGTACCGAGTTTTCGAATGCCATCGTTCCGGCGTCTACCGCGAACGAACGCAGAAAGACTTTCGCTTAAGGAACTTGAAAAAGCAAGGATCGAAGAAACTAAACGGCACTTGTCCGGGTGAACTGAAACTCAGACAAGATAAATCCAACGGTAAATGTACGGTCACTTTTCAACCCATTCACGTCGGCCATGAAATCGGCAACGAAAGCGAACTAGCTCATATTTATCTCGATAAAGCTAAACGGAACGAGATCGCTTCTCAAATCGCCGAAAACGTTCCACCCACCGAAATAATCAAGAAAGAGCAAGAGTCGTTGGTAAATGGCACCTGTAATAATAGGAAAAGATCGCTGCTAAGGAAAGATCTGCACAATATCGAACGCAAACACGTCGTTAACCTGTTCCCCATCTCTAAAGATTGCGATAACGTTACCACTTTCGTCGAATCGAATCACAAAAACATTCTGTACTACAAAGAACAACAGAAAACTACACCCATCATCGACGTACTCAAAGATCCTCCCGAATCGTGTCTTTTCTCCGAGCACGATTTCGTCATGGTTTACGTCGACTCGACGCAGAAACAAAAACTAAAACTGTTCGCCGAAGGTGGAGTCATTTGCATGGGATCGACTCCAGATACCAATCCGTATAACTTCATGCTCTTCACAATCATGGTATTGAACTTGAACAACGAAGGCATACCAGTCGGCTACGCTCTGAGTACTCGAAACGACGAAGTCTCCGTTACACTATTTCTCCGCTGTATCCATACCATCATCGGCGATACCCAAATAAAAACCTTCATGTCTAACATGGACTCCGTCTACTACAACTGTTGGTCTAAGATCTTCCCCGTGCCCGAAACTTGGCTGTATTGTTCCAAAGAAGTAACCCAATGCTGGAAGCAACACCTGTCCTTGATCCAAAACGAAAAAACTCAACAAACCACTCGCACTTTCCTTCGCAGCATTCAACGAGAAATGAACGAGAAACAATTCAAACAAACGTTAGAAAAATTCCTCAACGATCAAGACCCAGAGCTACAAGATTTCATCAACTATTTCCTTAGTAATTACGCCGGTACGGCCGAAAGATGGGCATATTGTTATCGAAGCCATGCCGGAATTAATAAAAACGATCGCCTAGAATCGTTCCACGAGAAGCTGAGAAAAAGTAAAATCAAATCGCTCGCTGAAGAATTACACTACCTGAAAACATTCCTCGCTCAGAAACTCCTCGCATCCGATGAGAATCCACCGGAAAAACTCAACGCGTTGAAAAAACACCACGAAGAAGCTCTAACCAATAAGAAAGATTTCACTATTACTTCGTTATCCGAAGGATATTGGCAGATCGATTACGGTCGTCAGTGTAATTTTATTCAGAAGCTGACTCCTCGATGCGCGTCGCTCAAATTCAAATCAATCGGTGAGATGTGTTTGCTGAAATGTTCGCAATGTGAGACGTGCTGGCATCAGTATTCGTGTTCGTGTCAAGAATCGGCTATTCATCAGAATATGTGCAAACATATACATTTATTGGTGACCAGTCTGAATGAAGAAGCTGTCAGTAGCAGTAACGATGCCGATGTTGTTATTCAAGATTATTATTACGTGACCGCCGATGGAAGCGTGGTTAATATTTTGGAAGATGTTATTGAAGGTAATTTTTGGGAGTGTTTTAATTTTTTGGGTGGGAGGAGGGGGGGGGGTGTTTGTGTTTATTCAAAGATTCGGAACTTCTAAATTTTGAAAAAAAAAAAAAAAAAAAAAAAACGAAACAGTTTTACGATCGAAGTAAAACTTGTAAAAATGATCAAATCAGAATAATTTTAAAAATTTGAAATCCAAACCGAAAAAAATATCTTCATCCTGTCAACCTTATTTTTGTTTTTTTTTTTTTTGCCTCGCAGAAGATACCAGTTTTCATCAAGATATTGAAGATACTCTTAGCTGTTTCAAAGAATTACTATGCCAACGAATCAAAACAAAAGAAGAATGGCTGCAAATAAAAAAAGACTTCTTAACGCCCATCGAAGAGAAATTAGAACAAATTGATCAATTTACGAGTAAAGATGAAAATTATAATACGTAAAATTCAATCGATTTCATCCTCCTGATTTTATTTTTGTTTTTGTATGTAATGTAATGTGATCTATTGTTAGATATTTTTATGTATATATGACTGAGTTTAAATATTAAATAGGTAATTATTTTTTGATAGGAAAATGTATTTTTTTAAAAAAAAATCTATATATATGAGTAGGTACTTACTTTAGGCTTTCGTATTCTTCGAATAAGAAAAGGTGCTTCGATGATGTCCAAACTATCTAAGAGGCTTGAGACTCCGGAATCATGTAGTGTTCTGCTTTCGAAGTGATTCAGTACAGCACAGATTTGAACGTGTTTTTTCGACCTGGCTTCGTCTACGTTAAAGTAATATAGATCTGTCTTCGTTCAATTTTTTAATTAAGAAATCCATTTACAGCCATTCAAAGGGTTCAAAATGAAAAGTTTTGAGTTCAGAATTTGTCATGGGTTTAGAGGTTTCTGCATGATGTGCCATTTGACTTATCAAAATGGGTTAAATTAGTTCTGGTTATCAAATTTCTGAAATCTGATACAATGAAATTTTCCAAAGATGTTAAAAATATTATAAAAATCAAAATTTGGACACTTTCTCTTTATGGGGCCAGTCTATTGATACGTCTTTCAAAAACCTCTAAAACCATACCTAATTCTAAGCTCAAAATTCTTAAAATAGCTCCAAAACAATTTTGATAAAAAATTTGGATTTTTTTGTCGAAATTTAACCCTATTTTAATTGATAGGTTGCATGTTGCCTTTTTTCAAAAATTTCAAAAATCATGACTCAATTTTCGGCTAAAATTCTTCAAAAATACTCTAAACACATTTTCACCGAAACATTCCAATTTTTCATGAAATTTAAATCAATTTTGATAACTCACATGGCACATTTTTCAAAAATCCAAAAAATCGTGACCCAATTTTGGTATCAAAATTCTGTAAAAATGCTAAAAATACATTTTTCTCAAAATATTTGAATTTTTTGTAAAATTTTAATCCATTTTGATTGTTTGCATGATATTTTTTCAAAAATCACAAAAATCATTAGGTACCTACCCAATTTTGGGATCAAATTTTTTTTCAAAAATCCTAAAAATATGGTTTCCTTAAAAAAATTGAATTTCTTGTAAAATTTCAACCGATTTGATTGGTCGCATGATATTTTTTCAAAAATCCCAAAAATTATTAAATATACCCAATTTTGGGAACAAAATTCTTCAAAAGTGCTAAAGATACCTACGTTTTCCTTGAAAAATTTTAATTCATTTTGATTGGCCACGTGATATTTTTTCAAAAATCCCAAAAATCATGACCCAATTTTGGGATCAAAATTCTTCAAAAATGTACAAAATACGTTTTTCTTGAAGCATTTGAATTTCTTGTAAAATTGTAACTAATTTTGATTAGTCGCATGATATTGTTTCAAAAATCACAAAATTCATTAAAAGTATAGGCTACCTACCCAATTTTGGGCTCAAATTTTTTTTCAAAAATCCTAAAAATATAGTTTTCTTAAAAAAATTTAATTTCTTGTAAAATTTCAACCCATTTGATTGGTCGCATGATATTTTTTCAAAAATCCCAAAAATTAGATATTAAATACCCAATTTTGGGATCAAACTTCTTCAAAAGTGCTAAAGAAACGTTTTTCTTAAAAAATTTGAATTCTTTGTAAAATTTTAATTCATTTTGATCAGTCACGTGATATTTTTTCAAAAACCCCAAAAATCATGACCCAATTTTGGGATCAAAATTCTTCAAAAATGCCCAGAATACATTTTCCTTGAAATATTTGAATTTCTCGTAAAATGTTAACCTATTTTGATTGGTCGCATGATATTGTTTCAAAAATCACAAAAATCATTAGGTATAGGTACCTAACCTACCCAATTTTGGGCTCAAAATTCTTTTCAAAATCCTAAAAATATAGTTTCCTTAAAATTTTTTTGTAAAATTTCAACCCATTTGATTGGTCGCATGATATTTTTTCAAAAATCCCAAAAATCAATAAATATCTACCCAATTTTGGGAACAAAAAATTCTTCAAAAGTGCCAAAGATACGTTTTCCTTAAAAAATTTGAATTTCTTGTAAAATTTTAACCAATTTTGATTAGTCGCTTGATATTGTTTCAAAAAACCCAAAAATCATGACCCAATGTCGGGATTAAAATTCTTCAAAAATGCTCAAAATACATTTTACTCAAAATATTTGAATTTCTTGTAATATTTTAACCCATTTTGATTGGTCGCATGATATTGTTTCAAAAATCGTAAAAATCATGACCCAATTTTGAGATTAAAATTTCTCAAAATCGCCCAAAATACATTTTTTTATTAAAATATTTGAATTTTTTGTAAAACTTTAACGTATTTTGATTCGTCCCATGAAATTTGTCAAAAGTTTCGAAAATCATTCATGACCAAATTTCGAACTGGATTGAGACGTGAGGCCAAACTTCAAAATTTGGCTCAAGTTGAGTCATGTGAGGTTTTAAAATACATAATATAAACTTATGTTTTGAACTTTCGAACCTTTCGAGCACGAATTTGATACTCGTATTTCTACGCAAAACCAGAATGGGCTTCGGAGGGAGCGCAAAATTTGAAAACGAGCAGATTGCCATGTCAAGTATAGGTAGATATAAGTAAGTATCAAGATATGTATCTATATTACATATTATATGTTTTTTTGAGTGTATGAATTTCAGTAGCTTACCCACTATTTCTGTGCTGAAACCAAAAAAGGGGGCTTTAAAGGGGGGGGGGCAAAATTCGAAAATCAATTTATTTATCATGTTAGACATCAAAATAATATATTTTTGATCCTCATCCCGAGTACGAAATTGATACTATTTTAGTGCAAAAGTTATGACTTTGAGGGGTAGGGGGACAATCATTTTAAAAATGGGCTCAATTATCAAATGAGGTCCCAAAATATAGGTTTTTGAACATTTTTAACCACAAATTTAATATTATTTAAGCGTTCAAATCGTAAGTGGCTTCGAGAGAAGAGAGAGGGTAGAGCAAAATTGAGAAATTAGCTCTATTATCTGTGAGGTATAAAAATATGTGTTTGAATCTCCCCAGTATGAATTTGATATCATTTTGGTGCTAAATGGGGAGGAACCTCCGGGAGAACTTTCAAAAAACATAAATCAACGAAATGCCACTTTAGAGTTCTTTTTTTTTGTATGTATTTTAATAAAAAATTGAACCCCCCACGACTCTTCGAAGACTATATAGAGAATAAGAAGCGATTTTTTCAAATTTAAAGGTAAGTACCTACTTAATAAAAAATCTTACAAATAAATTTTTGCTCTCATTAAAGAAATCAGCCAGAGCACAAATAAGAGGAAGATGAGACTAAATAGACCCAATATAAAAAAACTCGGATCCTATTTTTTCATTTATTTTATAAGCAGAATGGTATTTGAGATAAATCTAAAAAATAGCTAGGTAATATTCATGTTCAGCACCTTTTTCCATCTTGCCCCAAAATTGAAGAGGGTGCCTCACTCAATTAGAAGTACCAATTTCGAAGGTACCTACATACGACACTAAAAAATAAAATAGAATCATATTCGGTCTACAAAACTTCATCATTTTGCCTTCAAATCTTCAATAATTAGGTACCTACTTAGTACTTACCTATTTAAAGGAATCGTGGTATTACAAAAGATGTTAATAAAATTGCATAACTTGTTCGCCGTAAATACGCGAGTTCTTTTTTCAAGATTTATTGAACTTTTGAAGGTGTATCTCTCGAAACTGGTTGAACCTAAAGCAAATCTGCCTACGTGGTTTCAAAGAATATAAATCGTAGATTAAAAATCAATACTTAAAATGGGAAAATTTTGACTCAGAACTTTCATAGCGAAAGCTCAACTTACAAAAATAAATTGAAAAGTTGAAAACAATTATTTGAAATTTCGAAAAAATCGCAATTAAGACTATTTTCAACTCTCTTTTCAACAAACGTATTTTAAAGGAAGATCCAAATTCACTTGGGGGCAAAAAAGCCCCTAATTCGAACCAAATTTCAAAAAAAAAAAAAAAAGATGGAAAATGAAGTAGCATATTGATTGTTACCAATTTGAAGATGCTGAGTTCGAAAATTCACTAATTTTTTCGATTCGACAACATTGATCTCCCCTCTCCCCTCTTATAGCTTCTTAAACGTTATTCAAGTGGCAAAAAAATTGGAAATGGTTTAAATCATGATGAATTTGTGTACTTTTCCAAACAATTGACCATTTAGTTGAAATATTCACCAATTTTTCGGATTTAGCACCCTTGTCCCTTCCACCTTCACCAGCTCCAACTTGAAATGACGCAGTTGGCTGAATTTCTCCGAAGTAATTGATATGAATAGATTTGATTTCACCAATAGATTTTTTTTTTTTAATCGGTGGTTCTCATTGTCAGAAAACATTGATCTTCATTTTTACACATGACTTTTATTCCAAGACTTACCAATAATAATGATTCACGATGAGTAAAAATATCATTCATCGATAATTCGCTGAAAAAACAGTTTCTCAAACTTCGCCTCTTCTTTTAATAGAGTAGTTCTATTTTTTTTTTGTTGCAAATAAATGACCAAAAAGCTCCCAAACCCAGAATCAATAAAACACCACATAATGAAAATTGTTAATATAATTTATTACATTAAAAATTAATAACACTAGATACACATATTACCATCATGTCAATTCCATTCTTTCATTCTTATAAAAAAAATACAGTTAACAATAAATTAAATGATAAAAAGGAACACATTTTATTTTTTTTTTTTTGGAAACGAAAAACAAATAGAAGAAAAAAAAAGTGAACTAAAGTAAATTTTTTAATTAAAATTTCGATTTGAGCAACGCTTAAGACAAAAAAAGTTTTTTTTTTTTTATACATCGAACAGAATATAACATCGAGACACAAAAAATTAAAAACTGAACTAAAATCATAAGTATACATTTTTGATCGAAAATTCTTTTTTTCCTCAATTAATTTTTTTGGTAACTAATCCGTAAATTTTTAAGTTATTTTCGGAGTATATACCGGGTTTCGTATGATAAAAGCGATGAATTATTATGTGATTAGATATTAATACGTATTATAATGAATTAGAATTCCACGTCTGTAAAAGCACTTCCGGTAAATAATAAAAATATGTGTATTTTGTATTAAAAAAATAATAAATAAAAAGACAAAGAAAAAATATAAAGAAAAAACCAAACGAAACGAAACGAAACGAACGAAACGAAAAACAGAAACTGAAACGAAAAACTTCATTTTTTATATAAACTATGGGAACGAATAAGCTGCTTAAAAATATAGTTTTTTTTACGTACTTAAACCAGTTAAATCAACTTAACTTTATTGAACTAACAGTAACAAAAACCTAACAGTAAACAAGAATTTATTGCGATAGAAAGTTATTCTTATTCATCCGGAAATTATCGAGTTAGAAAATCAATTTAAAAAAGCGTCAAGATTTCAATATAGCGAAATTTCAATTCGGATGAGATAAGGTCTGGAGTCGTAATCATTAATTTTTCAAAGTTCAGAACCAAATTTAGTAATTTTAGAACGTGATTTTTTTGAAATTCTAGTTGACTGTTGAGGAGAGAGAAGGAAGAGAAAAATAAAAATCAAGTAACATCGACTAAAGTTCAAAACGACAACGATTTGGCATAAGCGAGAAAAAAATGCTGAAAATTCAACCATTAACAAATTAACATTAAAACTTAAAAAAAAATTAGTAAGTATTTGTATTGCTTAAAAAATGCTAATTATATCAACAAATCTGTATATTTCATGGAAAGCGTATTTCTTTCGAACTGTTTATCGAGCTCTGATTTTATTTTAATTTTTTTTTTCACCAAAATATATCAAATTTAATTTGGAAATTTAATTTAAAAAATTGCCCAATTGATGAAAAATTTCATTTGACAAGTTTTGAAAAAGTTATTAAAATAATTTTGTGATCTTTTTGATCATTAATATGATCCAATTGATTAAAATCGTTCAATTCAACGAGTAATGTTTTTTTTTTTTTTTTTTTTTTTTTACTTAATATCATCATTTTTTATTATTTTATCAAAAAATGTTCCCCAACTTTTAACATCATTGTTGTTCATTTTTTTTTTTTTTTAAATCGGCCAATTGCAAACTTTTCTCCAATAATTAGTAGCATTCGAACCCAAACAAAACCAGCTCTCACAATTGAAAACCAAAACCGCGAAGATGAGCTCGACAAAAGAACGAATATTCGAATCAGCTAAACGAAGCAATGAACATTGAGAAAGCCTTATTGTTAAAATTATGAGAGAAAAATCGTAAAAGTAATGTAAAAACTGTCATGAGTACTGTAATAGTTATCTATTGTAAAAAAGCATTGTATATTTATACTGTGTGTTTGTGTAAATTTACGTAGGGTATGTATTAATGTTGAAAAAGTAAAATATTACTATACGAAAAACCATCAAAGGCTTTCAGTACATTAAAAACTGAGACAATCGTATAACTGTGCAGTGTAAAATATAAGTATATCGGTATATGTACGGGCAGATTGAAATATTTGCGATGGAGATATTGTAATTATTGTGTATTGTAGGTATATTATGTCGAGGGGGGCAGAGAGAAAAAAACTGTACGCGTATTGGTCCTATTGTGCATTTGTAAAATCGAATGGTAAATTATGTAATAAGCTGTTATTTTTTTTTTTTTTAGACTAATGCCTATTCATTAATACTTATGTATAAAGAACACGTATGTATAATGAATATTAGAGCTTAGAAACGTAGTAGGTTTGGTATCAGTGATTGCACATTTATAATTAAAAACACAGGTATTTAAAACGGTAGGGTAATAAAGAATTCAGATACTGAAATATTACATCTATGGAAAAACGTAATGTAGCAGTTGAACAAGCTTATAATTATTTATAAAACAAAAAAAAAAAAATCCACAAACTGTAAAGAGTATAACATCGGTATAGGAATTTAATGACACACCAGTGAGATGAAAATCCTATCATGAGTAATTCTGGTATAGGATCATTTATATAGTAGTAGATTATTTTATCTATCATGCTCGTTCTGTAGGAGAGTAGGTAGGTATTATTATAATATTACGATTATAAAAATTTACGGAAAATTTTTATTCATTTTTTTTGTTTTGTCAATTCACGAGTAAAAATTAGCTACATTCTTTCTTATAAATTAAAACGAACAAAAAATAAAACGAAACAAACAAAAGGGTTTTTATAGTACAAAATGCAACGTATAAAGCGAAACGTTTTCACACAGGCCTGTTAACTTTAATCAGGATTATTGTACATAACGTTACAGAATGCGTGTGGTTACTGTTTCGGTTATTACTATTGCGATTCGGGCTGAGATTCGGATAAAATTACGTATGTATTATGGAGTATTGGAATCGGAAAATTATAACGGAAAACTTAACCATTAAAAAGAAAAAAGCTGAGTTAACTATTGTATAAATTTCATCGTCTAACAAACAAGTTTTCAGAGCAATCAAAACATATGAATATTGCACTCGGATTCGCAACAATGTGTAAAAAATTATAGCTAATTCGAGCAAAGCTAAATTTTTCTTTATTTTGAAATTTACCTACTTTGAAAATATTGAATTGATTTATTTTTTCATCACTGGCATATATTATTATATGGAAACATACGAGCTATAATCAAATTGACGCTAGACTTTGGTTGCAAATTCGTTGTTTCCAATTCGACACTTTGCTCGATTTTTTCACTTTAGCAAACTTCAAATATTATGACATTAATAACGGAAAAAGGATTAATATGTATCTACAATATTGTATGTATAATTAGTATTGAAATGTATGTATTAACAAATCGAGTTGTATGAGTACCCTAATTTTTAAACTAATTTTTGGCATAATTTTTTTTTAATTCAAAATTTAAATTTGAGGCGGAGATAAAATTTCATCTTAACGTTATGTTCAGGGGGGTTTGGGAAGAACGATTGAGACGAACGTGAGTTTGAAGAGATGCTGACGAGTAAAAAAGAGAATAGTTGTCAATATTTGATGAGAAGGGCCCAGGGGGGGGGTTGAACAAATTCGAAAATATTGCTCTACTGAAATGAAAAATCCATGTTTTAAAAATACTAATTAGGTTCATTCAAATTAGAAAAAAAAAACACTCAAAATTCAGGAAACGTTTGAAAATTGGTGGATGGAGAGGGGAGAGGGAAGCAATCGTCAATAATTAAAATTTACATTATAAAATAAGGCAATTTTAATTTTTTAATAAAAAAAATCCACTCAGAATTCAGAAAAGTTTTAAAAATTAAAAAGGAGGGAGGAGAGATGATTGCATAGATTTAAATCACAAAATACCCCCATTTTAATTTTTTATAAACAATTTTTTTTACACAGAATTCAGGAAAACTCCAAAAATGAGAGATTGTTGGAAGAGGAAGGGGGGGGGGTGATTGCCCGGAGTTAAAATTAACATCATAAAAATGGACCAATTAAATTTTTTTTTTCAATTAAAAATATTGACTTGGGATATTTAGAAAATTTTCAAAACTCGGTGGATTTTTTTTCTTGGGGGGGGGGGGGGGAGGGTATGTGAGCTGATCATCTGGAATTCAAACTTGAATCGCAAAATTAACCCATTTTTAAATTTTTTATAGAACAAATTTACTCAGATTTCACGAAAGTTCCAATAATAAGTTGTTTGGGGAGTGGGGAGGGAGACGATTGCCTGAAATTGAAATTCTTAGGCACATTTTTAATCAAATTAGATGAACTCGAAATTCAGAAAAATTCTATAAATCAATGAATGGAGCTTAGGGGAGAAATTTCCTGGAATTTTTCTATCATTAAAAACTATTGGCCAAATTCTGTTGATGATCATTTTATGGAAATACATTCAAAAATTAAGAAGTGTGGGAGAAGGGAGGGGAGAGGGGTAGAAAGGCAAAAATGAATGAAAAATGAACGTGAAATACCAACAAAAATTTCGAATTTTAAACGCTGCGCTCCCAAGAACCAAAAATTTCCCCAAAAATTGAAGTCAAAGAAGCTGTCAAATCTTTCTGGTTTGAAATCAGCTCTTTTTTGGAAGTTTGGATAAATTATTCAACGTAATATTCTTGATTTTAAAGGCAAATGAGCAAACGTGAAGAGAAAACGAAATAATTTTCAATCAATCGAACGAAAATCGCTGGCTCATTGTCCAGAGGAAGAGTGGAGGGGACGAGAAAAGGCATATTTTGGAGTATTGATTCAAAAATTCCAAAAGTGTCATAGCATTTCATTTTTTTTTTTTTTTTTGAGAAAAAGAAAATTATAACTGGACAATTTAAAAATCCGTTTCAAAATTCACCCCCCCCCCCCCTCCTTGAACGAATAATTCAATCACTGGCCATATTTTTTTAATATAAAAAGCATGAAAAAAATACCAGGTGTCTAAATAACCAACAACTCAATTTACTTGAATGTAAATTGGTTTGCAGACTCCAAAATTTTGAGGGGCAAAGATATGGGCACTTATATTGGATTCTTCAAAGTTGCAGAACTTTTTAAATGTTGCAAATAGATGAAATATGCTTGCATTATGTTGCAGAATTTTGAAAGGAGCACAAAAAAATCCTAATTAATTTCAGACCAACTTCAAAATTGAAAAAGTTACCTACGGTTTCTTGAACTTTTCAAAGTTCAATTTTTTTTTGTAGATCATTTTTAAGTTTTATGAATTAATTCCTTCATATTTTGCTCACTTACATTCAAAATTAAAGGCTCCAGAGCACTTTGAAAAATTGAAATAAATCATGGTTTTAATTGTCAATGAGATATAATTCAATCCCAGTTTACTTTTTTGAACACCTTATGGGTCTCAATATTCAAACTCGACAATTCCTCAAATTTCAGAAATCAAATCCCAAAGTCAAATAACCAACCCAATGAAAAAATTTCACCTCATGAAAATCATCACCCCTCCCTCCCTTCCCTTCCCTTACACCTCTTCCAAACTCACAAACATCACAATCGTTTAAAAAAATTCAATTCAGCTAAAAACTAAACACGGTTAGGTAATAAAACTGAGAATTGAAAAAAAAAAAAAAAAAAACACCATCGATAAAACAAAACTAAAACTCAAAGGAAACAATAAATTAAAAAATGAAAACGAAACTGCTAAAATGAAACTCGTAACTTTGTAAAATGAAAAAAAAAAAAAAAAAAAAGTGAGAGAAATAAAACATAAGAAGAGAAATAGGGCGTGTAGAGATATAGTAAGTATATAGAGAGAGAGAAAGATAAAAAGAAAAACACGCAACGAAAAATATCACAGTCTAACTAAAGAAAACGTACACAACTAAATAACAAAAAATAATTAATTAATACAAATGAAAATTCATCGAACGAGATTGCGACATTAAAAAAAAAGGATTTTAGTTCGTTAAAGGTACTCATTATTGAATATATAGAAAAAAAATAATTAGTTAAATCTTATCTTTTAAGTATACGGTTCGCTTAAGCATTTTGGCAAAGTGAATGTGTATGTTGTTTTGGTATTCGTAAAGATGGGTTTGACAAAATAAAAATTTATAAAAACAAAAGAAAAAAAACGAAAAAAATAAATAAAATCAAAAAATATGTTAAAATCGATAGATAAATTTATCAAACGTAACAAAATTTCTTTAATTACTCAAAACAACCGTAGAGTCTTATGGTCTTTGGGATACATCAGAGTGCACCTCAATGGTACTTTTTTTTAAATACGAAAAAAAAAAATCATAATGATAAAAATAAAATTAACAACAAACCTAACATCTAGTAAAAATAAAAATTCGGAATTTATCTAACACAATGTACAACATTAAGACAAACAAAAAAAAAAGAGTAAAACCTCGCTGTACATTCTTGATAATTTACATTCATCAGGATACAATACAATTTATTAATATTTATATACGAGTACAAAAAAAATTATAGAAAAAATAATAAAGAAAAAAAAATATTTCAACGTAAAACTCGATATATAGAGAATTATTAAACGAAAAAAGTAAAACAAACAAACAAATTACGGATTCATATGATGCTGTTGGGTATTTGTGAATGAAAACCCTAACGCTCTGGGATCACCATGCATTCTAAGTGCCTGTTCTAGACGTTGCTCTTGTAATCTCAACGCTTCGGTAAGCTCCGGCGAAACTTGAGATTGATGGTGATACGGATGATGCTGACCGTTGACCAGCGTATTCTGATTACTCATCATGTTATGGGTAGAGATACCGTGCATAGATTGTAGATTATTACTAGTCTGGTCGCCGTTCGATGTCGAGGTAGATGCAGCTACTGCCTGAGAAACGGCTAGACGAAGAGCAGCTTCGGCTTGAGATCGCAGGATAGCCTCTTGCATACGTAGCGTAGGCGAGGTCGATGATTGCGGCTGTTGGTGCAGTATCGATTGATGGTTGTTTTGTTGATGGTTCAACGAAGCGTCTACCATCGATGACATAGATGCTCGGACTGCCGCGTTCATCGCCATTTGCATCGCGGCCATACCGTCGGTAGGGTTTGACATGCCTCCGAATGAGCTGAAAATAAAAATCACATGTCAGAGATAGGTACTTGAAAAATGTTCACTTCAAAATCAGAGACTTTTGTGAAAGTTTGATGTTTTGCAGTAAATTGCCAAAAAAACTGGAGTCTTTATCTCCCCCTCCCCCCGTTTCTGAAAAAGTTATATTTCTTGTCAGAATTTTTGGCAAGTTCTATTGTTCACAAACTTCATAAAAGTCCTCATTGTTGCCAAAATTGCCAAAAGAACTCTTGTTTTTTGCCAAAGTTTTCAAGAAGTCGTTTTTTTGTGGCAACCATTGTCTACGATGAGACTTGACTTTTTCAAAAAGTATGAAACATTTTTTGTCAAAATTGTCAAAAATTCGCATTTATTGCAAAAATTGTCAAAAAATCACATTTATTGCAAAAATGGCCAAAAAGTCACATTTTTTGGAAAAAATTGTCAAATGTCATAATTCTAGCAAAAATTGTCAAAAATTTCTAAATTTGGCCAAAATTGACAAAAAAGTTTGCATTTTTGTCAAAATTGTTCAAAAGTCCTACTTTTTGCCCAAAATTGTCAACATCCTATTAATTGTGGCAAAAACTTTCAAAAACTCCTAATTTTTCCAAAGCTACCAAAAAATGCTGCATTTTGAAACAATTTTCAAAAAATGTCCTTTTTTTGCAAATTTGTCAAAAAGACGTGTTAATTCTTGCTAAAATTGTCAGTTTTATAATTTCTCCCTAAGCTATCCAAAAGAGCAATTTTTTGCCAAAATTTCCAAAAAAGTCTCAAATATGACCAAATTTGTCAAGAAGTCCTAATTTTTCCAAAAAATGACAAAAAGTGCAGTTTTTCGACAAAAAGGTCAGAAAGTTTTAATTTTGGCCTTGACTATCAAAAAGTACTATTTTTTCACAAAAATTGTCATAAAGGGAGATTTTTCCAAAAAATGTTTTAAAAAGTCTCAATCTTTTCCAAAAATTTTCAAAAATATGTTCTAATGTGTGCCAAACATGTCAAAAAGTGTAGTTTTTTGCCACAATTTAAAAAATATTCAAGACTTGCTTCCTCAATGTTGGCAAAAAATCCTATTTTTTCAAAAATTGTCAAAAAGTTAGTTCTTTGGAGAACTTGTCAAAAAAATTAAATTCTTGTTCAAATTGTCCAAAAGTGCTACTTTTTGGTTAAGATTTTCAATTAAGTTTCATTGTTTGCCAAAATTGTCCAAAGGCCCTAATTCTTGTCAAAATATCCAAAAAATTATTTCCCCCAAAGTTTCAAAACAAAAATTTTGCATAAAAATTGCCAAAAATCCTAATTTTTTTCAAAAATTGTTAAAAAGTGCTCCTTTTTGGCGAAATTGCCAAATTCAATTTTTGTCAAAATTGTCAAAAAGTGCTATTTCTTGAGCCAGGATTTTCAATAAAGTCTCATTGTTTTCGAAAATTGTCAAAAGCCCCTAATATTTGTCAAAAATTCCAAAAAATAATTTCACCCAAAATTTCAAAAAAAAAGTTTGCACAAAAACTCCCAAAAATCCTATTTTTTTTCAAAAATTGTCAAAAAGTGCTCCTTTTTGGCGAAATTGCCCAACTCATTTTTTGTCAAAATTATCAAAAAGTGCAATTTTTTGGGCCAAGATTTTCAATAAAGTCTTATTGTTTGCAAAAATTGTCAAAAGGTCCTAATTTTTGTCAAAATTTCCCCTAAAATTTCAAAAAAAAATTTGCACAAAAATTTACCAAAAATCCAATTTTTTTTCAAAAATTTTCCAAAAACTGTCAAAAACGCTCATTTTTGGAAAAATTGCCAAATCTAGTTTTTCTCAAAATTGTCAAAAAGTGCTATTTCTTGGGCCAAGATTTTCAATAAAGTCTCATTGTTTGCCAAAATTTCCAGAAAACTATTTCCCCCAAAATTTCCCAAAAAAACATTTTCAGGAAAATTGCCAAAAAATCCTCATCTTTTTCAAGTATTGTCAAAAAGTGGCAATCTTTTTCAAATTTAAAAAAAGTTTTTGATCCTTGTCAAAATTGTAAAAAAATACTATTTTTGGCCAAGATCTCCAAAAAAGTTTCATTTTTGTCCAATATTATCTGCAAAAAGCCTTAAATTTTGCTAAAATTTCAAAAAAATCCATCCTCAAAATAAAAAATCATAATTTTTTTTCAAGAATAACTATCAAAAAGTGCTATCTTTTTCAAAATTGAAAAATAATTTAATCCAGTCAAAATTGTCATCAATTTTTTGTAAAGATTTTCAAAAAAGTTCCATTTTTTGCCACACTAAGCTATTGTTGAAGAGTTTGAATGTTTGGCCAAACTTCTAAAAAGACCCAATTTCCCAAAATTCTCAATCTTTACACAAAAATTTTCAAAAAATTCAAATTTTTGTCAAAAATGTCAAAAAGTGCAATTTTTTACAGAGATTTCCAAAAAAGATTCATTTTTCATCAAAATTGCCAAAATAATTCCAATTTTTTGCAAGTACTAAAAAGTGCTAATTTTTTGCTAAAATTGTCAAAAAAAACCCTAAGTTTTTTTAAAAAATGCTTGAGATGTCTTCAAGTTATTTTTTGGTCAAAATTGTCAAAGAATCCGAATTTTTTCTCAAAAATCGTCAAAAAGTGCTAATCTTTTGCAAAATTACAAAATAAATTTTAATCCTGTCAAAAATGTCAGAAAATGCCAGATATTTTTAGTGGGCATAAAGAATTCCAAAAAGCTTCCAGTTTTTGCCAATATTGTCAAAAAGTTTTAATTTTTGCCAAAATTTCCAAAAAGACTCATCTTTCACAAAATTCTTATCAAAATTTTAATTCCTTTCAAAAATTGTCAAAACTGCTGATCTTTGCCTAAATTTTCGAAAAAATATGTAAATTATTGTCAAACTTGTCCAAAAAAGCAATTTTTACAAAAATTTTCAAAAAAGACCCATTTTTTAAAAAATTGTTAAAAAATCTTACTTTTTTGCTAAAATTGTCCAAAAATTCTAATTTTTTTCAAAAATACTCAAAATGTTGCATTTTTTTGACCAAAGTTGTTAAAAAAAAGTCCTATTTTTTGGACCATTATGATCATTCTGAATTTTGATATTTTTTTCAACATAAAAAAAATATCTGGCCATTCTTGCCAGAAGTCCTTCTTCTGTCCCCTCCCCCCTCCTGTTTGAGTGCAGTTGATACTTGAAAGATCTGAAAAATTGGAAACATTAAGTTTGTTTTTTTTTAAACGGATTTTGGCAGATTTTCGAGAATCTGGATTTTGGCAGATTTAAAATCCACCAGAATCTGTTAGGATAGTAGCTTTTGGAAATGGATTATGGATTTTACTTAAAGAGAGAAGACTTCTGATGTTTTGAAAGTTTGTGGTGGGGATCTAAAAAGTGTTTAAAAAAGAGATTCAAAAAACGTTCAAAAACCAGATTTTCGAGAATCCGTGTAAAAAAAACATACTTATTGGTCTGAAACCCCAAGGAAAGTCCGGGACAAATGATTTCTTGAAAAGAGTGAACACTCTGGAAGGCACCTAATAATTCCATTTGGCACCCATTTAAGCCCAAATAGATAAATACTCGAATTTTAATCTGAAAATTTACTCACTTTTGATTCGTAAGCTGCTGACTATGCTGAACCAGCGACGAAGACTGCGTCATTCTCATAGCAGCCGCCAAATTGGCAGCAGCCACTTGAACAGCGGTCGAAGGAGATCTAACGGGCATCGAGTCTTGAGCCGAAGACACAGACTGGGCAACAGCCGCGGCTGCGGCGACTGCTTGCTGCTGACTCATTATCAAAGCTGTAGCTGCTCTTTGCAATTCATCGGCGTTAAACTGAGGCGTATTTTGTTGATTCAAGTACGGATGATTCGTATTCGAAGCTGTAAATTCATCCAAAAAAAAAAAAAGCAAACACATTAATAAATCGTACCTACTTTTGATGACCTTATTCCTTCGATCAAATATAGGTTGCTTACTCACCAGTTTTACCAACCATCAATTCGGCTAACTTCATGGCGGCTACGTTTTCATTATTGTTATTATTATTATTGTTGTGGTTATTGTTATTATTATTGTTGTTATTGTTATTATTGCTACTACTGTTGTTGTTGTTGTTATGCAGCATGATACCGGTCGACGGTTCGGATCCGTTGCTGGACAATCGGCCATCTCCGTTGTTTGAAGATGTATCCGAATGGACAGACGGTGAAGGACAAAGCGAGGATTGCGTTCCGGATAAACCTAATGGTAAAGCTCCGGTCGTCGAAGCTAAAGCTGCTGCAGCCAATAACGATTCGCGTTCACGTCTTTCAGCGGCCGCTCTACTTAGCACATACTGAGCAGCGAATTGATGCTTGGGATCCATTCGCATATGTTCCATATGACTGAGTAAACCTGAAACACAAATTTCAACATTAGTACATTCATAAGAAAGATCTCTCGAAGACCTTTTTATGTTTAGAGGAGAGAGAGAGAGGGCAGGCGTAGGAGAGAAGGATTTCCAAAACTATGCAACCAAATTGGCAAATCTATACAAAAGTAAATTTTCCACATTGCCTTTGAAATTTTGAAAAATACGATATTAAATAATCTGTAGTCCTTATTAATGTCATTCCTACGCCTACTTATTGATAAAAAAAATCAAATTCTGGATCCCGTAAATCGTATGGTGGTTAATTACCGGATTCGTGGGTGAATACTGCTTGACAAACTGAACAAGGCCACATTCTGAGAGACGTTGCTAACTGCGCCGTTTCAGGATGACATGCCAGGTGTTTTCGTAAGCTACCTTCGTTAACGTAATGTTTACCGCAAACGGGACACGGATGATTGGCTGTTCTTCTTTTTGCAATATACGGATCTTTAACGTAATCAACATACATTTCTAAATTAAAAAAGAAACCAGAAAAAAAAACTATTCATTTAAAAGAGAAAATAATAAAACGGGATTACAGAAACCAATCTCTTATAATCAATAAGCTCAATAGTAGGCTGATGTACGAATAGACAGATTAAAAGGACTATCGACCATTTTACCCAGTTAATTAGTTATTTCCAATGCTAAGCTACAGTGAAGCGTTTTAAAACCGTGTTAAAGTTGTTAATAAAAGGCAGCAAAAGCTCACATGTTACTGTTAGGTTACCTAACAATTTTGATGCCTAGTTAAATAGGTGTATAAGATGCTTCATCATTATTGTAGGGACCTACAAGGATGATGAGGCAAAAGATGAAAAAATAAATAGCAGATATAAAAGATAATTACTTGTAAGCGGACTCGGTGGCGGTGGGTTTGGATCTTTGTGGTTGTACTTCATATGCTCAATCAAGGCATCGGTACCAATTAGCAACTTGTGACAGAGCGGACACGAGGTTGTGGCTGCTCCACCAATCATGGCGGCGTGTTGTTGCAGAACATCCATCCTGAGTTCGGCCTCCTGTAACAAGAAAAAAAGTATTTGGTCAGTATATGAGAAATCAATCCATTAGAAGTTCTGAAGATCATGTAGAAGAAAACATATTCAAAAGTAGATGAATTCAGAAAATAACATATGTTAAGTAAGTTTTACTCATAGATTAGGAATGTACTTAGGTATTCAATATGTATGGATGACATTGAGATTTTCAAGAGAAAAAAACGGGTAGGTACTGAGATTAATAGAAACAAAATAGATCCCAGGGGGAAATGAGTAGGTCATGATAAGGTATCATGAGCACATTCTGATTAGCGTTGACCAAGCTGATTTCATCAGAATCTAGATAAAATCATGCCTATCTAGAAAAAGTTATCAGATCAATCACATTTCATTAGATCTATTTGGACTTACATAAGATCAGATCAGCTCAAAACAATCTCTTCCAAGATCCTCTCAGAAAATTTCAATCATTGGTGGATTAGTGAAATTTTACAGCTAAGCAAGCACAAAATTACTAGATTCATCATTATCAATTAGGTACCCGATTCACGCCTGTGGCAATGAAGTGGCGAAATGCTTACCTACGTATAATAAACTCACAACCTATATTTTTTAACAAGCAGAATAATGAGTGAGTTGGTTTTTGTCTTTAATTAGTAGAATATGCGCGAGTTGGTTTTGCCAAAATCAGGGACAGAAAGCCGAAAGATGAAACTATTGGCTTTAGCTTTCAGCTTCTAAAGAATTTTATAAAAATTTAGCTTTAGCTTTAGGTTTTTCAAATTTGTAAAGCTTTCTAACAGCTATCTTTTAGCTTCCAAAAATCCTTAGTCTTTTGGCTTTTAGCTTTCAGATTTCAGCTTTTCAATTTTTTTTCAATGAGGTGAATTGAGAGGAAAGTGGAAACTCAAAACTCATTACCACGATGGGAAAAAAATGAAAAAACTGAAAAAAGGAGAAAATTAAAAAGTAAAGATTTAAAATTTGCCTTTAAAAAACCCTCAAAAATCATTCATCTCCAGCTTATAGCTTTCAACTTTTGGCTAGCTTTTCATCCCTTGCCAAAATGATAAAAAAAAGTTTTGTCACTAACAGTAAGGACATGGACAGACATGAGACAAGCGTGAGCATAAGTGCACGAGCATGAGCACAAGTGTTTTCCAGGTTTTCACATTACAACATAAGTACCATATATTGACACTGGAACTACAAGATGCACAACTGCAGGTCACAGCAGTAAGGGGAATCATGTAAAATTTTGTGAAAAGTATTTCCAAATGGTCCCTGTAGAGGCGCTGATCGTTGTTTCCCTAATGGATGACGCGGGTGTTGGCACGGCAAGGGGAGGTATTTGTGAGCAATAGTTTCAGTGGTTTACTCGCTAGAAGAGCTGATCGTTGTTTCCCTACTGGACATTGTGGGTGTTGGTGCAGTAAGGGGAATGGGATAAATTTTTTACTTTCTACCGGCGACTTATTTACATTACCTTCCTTTGGACAAGGAGTTGATTTATCGTGATCAGACTTACGTTTCCGTTTTGCTACAAATACTGTACTCTTTTCCATTTTGTTATTAATATTCAACGTTAACGTCCTATTATTATCCACAAATGGATTTTTCAAAACAGACTGTCTATCAATTGCTCGCAAGATGTTAGCCTCTTCATCATTGAAAATAACAATATACCCCTTCTCAACAAATTTTCTTACAGACAATAAATTTACCGAAAAACTTTCATGCGCATACACTTCTGTTAGAACAATTTTCTACCCTTCCTCAGTTGTCAAATACAAACCCCCCCCCACATTTTGTCACCAACACACTACTTCCATTCGCACACTCAATTTCTTTCGGAACTCTCAATGTCCTCACATCGTGCAGCAGATCAGGACTACACAGAAAGTGCTCAGTCGCACCAGAATCGAGTAACATTTCAAGAGATTTAAATGATTATCCCCTAACACCCGTGCCCACCAGTTGTTCATCTTGTATGTATTTCCAATGTCTATAGTACAGTACCATAGCAAGTTATGTAGATGCTCACCGTCAAATATCAAAATTATAAAAAAGTTGATCTTAAATAATTATGATCTCATTCTCCTCAGAATAGGTAAGTTTTTCATTAAAAATGTAGGTTGGCAATGTAAAATAGATGTATATGTATTATTGCTGGAATGTTAATGTTATCATTTCAGTCCAACAACCAATCATGTGCTATCATCATAATTCACTGTGACCAACCAAAATATTCAGCAGAAAACTGTTTTAGGGGTTCACGATATTTCTGCACACTCTGTATGTGTGTAAGTCAGATTTGTAGGTAGGTAACAATCAACATGTTTTTTCTAAATAAGATTTCTTTTATTGAGTATTGGAGAACAACAAGAACATAATCAATTGATGGCAAAACAAATATCATGCTCCCTTGGTAATTCAAGTAAGTAAGTTCATATATAAATTACAAGGAAATTGTATTGCATGTTTGTGTATTCATTATATATTTTTTTGTTTCAACATTATATTCTAGTACCATTTCTTGATTAATTGTATATTTATTTCAAAAGCTTACCATTTATTATTTCCAAAAGGTGAACAAATGGCTGGAAAAAACTTGATTGCCAACATGCCAATAAAATGACAGATTTACTTCCTCCAATGAATGCTACTGGCAAAATATTGGAAGTGGCAAAATTGACATTTTGTTGGCATGTTGGTAAAGCTCAAATACTCTGTTATCATTGGCTGAAGCTTCACCATTTTCCCAGTTTTTTACTGCTAGGTATTTGTTCACTGTTTAGTTTTCGCACATTTTTAGTACCACTTGTGTGAATCCGGTATCTAGACACCTACATAATATATTTTCTTTTATGGCCTCAGTGACTATTAGGTATATTTATTCACTGATTGAATCAGAAGGCTAATGCACCTACTCAATGTAATTGTCAATTCAAAAGTGAAATAGGTAATCAACTGAATTGAACGTCATCTCTAGCAAAGTCAGTAACTAAAGAATAAAAGTTACCAATTTTCAAGACATCCTTAGAATTATCTAATCTAAGAAATTTCTTTGCTGAGAAACTAAAAAAAAGTAAAACCTATTAACCTACTAAATGAGTCAATCAGTGAATCAGGTCATTATGAGTAAGAATTAGGAACGTTTTCCCATGCGAAGAATAACGAACTATTAGAAAACAAGCCATCAGCTATTTGCTGATTGCAAGATAGTTTTTGCATTTTTTGCTTTCATCATACCTATTGGTTGATGGTTGCATTGGTTGCCAAGTTTGCTTTTAAATATCAACTCGTCATAATTTATAAAGTAGAATGTACCTACTAGAGCTGAAAACTGTTACGCTACCTGCTAACCAGTATCTGGTTAAAATACCTGCTAAACCCGCTAGTGGTTGTATCTGGTTGATTCGGGTATAGATACCTAGTAGCATATAGTGAGCACAACCCAAATGTTTTTGCACTTGGTCTGAGCACACACCCCAAAATTTGATAATGCATAAGTCGGAGGAGTTACACTTCAACACCTGTCGTTTGTATGTGTGATTGACGTTTGACATGATTGATGACAATGATGATGTCATGCCTGTACACCGGCTAAGCATTCAATGCTCTACTAGTTATAATGTGAACTGGTGGGACATTTTTTCAACTCGCTACCCGCTACTAGCAAGAAGCGAGAATTTACGATACAGGTACAGTAGTTACCCACTGTCAGTGAGTACCGTTTTCAGCTCTAGTATCTACCTACTAAGTACTTGTATTAAAATGAAGTTGAAAAAATTTCTCGTGAATTAGAACACTCAACTGAAACATTTTTGATGGAATAATAAACGTAGTCTCACTTTAGACATGTACCTAGCATCATTTTTTTTAAATTCAGATTTTTCAGTTCCACTTCTTGATAAAAAGATGTCTAATTTTTGAAAAATTGAATTCAAAAAATAATTTATTGTATGTACCTATACCATTTAAAAATTGCTGGCAATTTTTTATGAACCCTGCTCCCAAAATTTCAAATCATCATTAACAAGAAAACAACTTCCAGTACAATTGAAGGGCTAATGGTGAAAGTCGCCTTAGTCAGCAGTGATTTTTGTACAAATTAATGAATACGTTGTTGTCCTGCTTCAATGATAATGTAAAAACTTCATGGTCAAGTATTAAAAAAACATCTTCAAATACTCAGTTTTCCCTTTAAAGTTGATGAAATATGAAAATAAAAATGTTTAAAGTTGTGTGAACAAAAAAATGACAAAGGCGGCTTTCACCATTAGCCCTTCAATTGAAGAAATTTTCCTAATAGATTAATAAATAACACTCGATTGATTGATCAGTGAATCAAAGCACTCGTGAAAAAGAATCTGAAAGGTTTTGTAGGTATATCATCTTAAATTTTGAAAAAACCCCGCATAAAATCAATAAGTAGGTAAGTTAAATCTTTAAGACAAATCAGAGAAATTGTATTACTGAGCAATAGTGAGAAAAAAACTTCATTGTTTAGAAAGTTGTGTCATCCTGTGATTGTATCAGAGAAATTTCCCTGTCAAAATAGTAGGTACTGAAATATCAGAATCAATTAATCAGTGTGTTAGATCATGAGAACAAATCAGAGAAATTTTATTTCTGAGCCAATTAAAAAAACTTAACAGGAAATCAGTGAATCGGGTCATTCTAAGAATGAATCAGAGAAATTTGTTTGCTGAGCCAGTGAGAAAAATACTACCTATTAAACCATTCTGAGGATAAATTAGGTAATAGGTATAGAAATATTTTTGCAAAGGCTTCAAAAATTATCAAAATCAGTGCATAGAGTCCTGATAACAGAATTCAGAGAAATTTTATCGCTGAGCCAGCAAAAAAATTGATAAATCAGCTAATAAAGTCATCTCTAAGAGGAATCAGAGAAATGTAGCAGAACCAGTAAAAAAAAAAAGAAAAAGGAAAAGAAACACTAAATTAATCAGTGCATCAGAGTAGGTACAATCTTGAGAATGACTCAAGTTTTCCTGTTGAAGTAGTACACAATATTAAAATTGATTAATCAGTGAATTAAGTTCTGAGACCAAATCAAAGAAGGATCCTACTGACTTTGTCACATCCAATCAGACCAGAGCTTTGATCAGATTATATCTCTTCAGACTTGATCAGTTCCGATCATTTACCCCTGAGAAGCCAACAAAACATCATTTCATCAATCACATGATAGGTACAGCTTTGAATTAGGTTCTCGGGATAAATCAGTAGAACCAGCTCCATAAATTGACTAATTCACAAAAAAATAATTGACCAATTGATTGGATAATAATTAAATGGCAAAAAAATGATTTTGTTTTCATCCTTTTTGCCTAAGAAGTCAACAAAGACAACAACAAAAAGAGAGAATAATAATATTGTAAGTTAGAATTCTTGCTTTCATGCTACAGACAATCTTCTCACACTCACTGACCTTTCAAGTTCTTCAGTGAATAAAATTTCCCAAAAAATTCACTACTTCGTTTAAAAATTGTTTCTTTTTGATGCTTCCGAGATAGTAAGCACTGATGGCTTAGGCCTCCTCCTTCGTGGTCAAAAAATACATTCAACCCCCCCCCACCCCACCACTACACCAACCGCAATCCACCATCATCCCACACATCGTTACTCTCCATATTCACAAATAAATAAAACTCCAAACCAAAAAGAGAAAAAAATACAAGCGAAACCTAATAAAAAATTCTCTCTTCTAATATATACGAGATTTTTAATTTTCAATTTTGCTAATCTGGCGTTAACGTAGAAAATGAAATATGCCCTCTTATATTGCTTTTTCGTTTGCGCAATTTATATTTTCTTCCGTCTTTCCTTCTTTTAAATTATATTACACGCAAATGGAAAAAGAGTATTTTCTTGGGTCCGAGTCCGTGTACCATAGTGAGAGGGCCGAGCAGAACGAGAGAGAGAAAGAGTCAGTAACCATCCAGTGGTGCGACTTACTACTTGCTAAACTTCATACCTCTCTAGACATATACTTACACACTTTTTCTCTCTCAACTCTTCGACCCAAACACTTATATTATTTTCTTTTTAATTAAAAACCGTTTCGAAATATACATTTTGCTCTCTCGTATTAGATATACGTACCTACATTTGCCACCTAGGACTTTTTTTTTGCACTTTTGCGCTCGAGCCCATCACGCTCGTTTATTTATATTAAAATATTGTATTAGTTCGAGTTGAGATGAGGTACCTACTACGTCCCTTACCCATAATTCGAATTAAACCATCGAAATATGGCTTCTCTCTCTCAGCTCGATGGTCATCCCGAGTTCTCTATATTAAACCACGACCGACTATGCAGCTTAAGTACATTGACATGGACGCCGTGTATAGTCTTTCTCTCTCGTACTGTTTCTTCTTTCTCTCTCACTCGCGTGTACCATGCATCAACTTATATTAATTTTTAATCCCTACTCTTGTCCTGGTATACCTACTCCACACAGCACATACAAGCTTTCTCGACACAATCAAAACTATTGAACTGTGACGTTGATTTTCACATCTATCTCCGCCCATTATTACTAAACAGAGGTGTCCTATTTGAGAGAACAGCTGCATAAATTAAATACGAGTTGAACAGTATATGACGAGACGACGTTACACTATGATGTTGTTTCTCAGCTAAATACCTACCTATTAGAAAAGGAGAGAGAGAGAGAATTTTTCCATATCGCCAGGCCCATTGCTACGAGTATATCTACGATCTGCCATAACGACATTTTTACATTAAATTATAATTGTTTAATCGATTACAGCTATATATACGTACGAGTACGTATAATGGAAGAAAAAAAACTCGAACGAAGAATCGAATTAAAAAATTGCAACGAGGCTGTGCGCAGAGATTATGCAATTCGATCGAATGCTAAAGCCAACGACATTTTATACACTAAACATATTATACGAGAATATAAACAGACTACGAGTGTATTTACTTATTAAGAATTTTCACTCTCTTAATGTTGTCCTTATTTGCATATTTTTTCTGTTATAAATCTTTTACGTACTTACTCTGTTTGTGTACCTCTATATAGGTACTTTATCCTACCACAACGAATCACACGTTACGTCTACCATCTCCTAGCGTTATTTATTATTACCTCTCCTTGTACCAGTATATATCTGAGCCAGTAATTACAGACGTAATATTTTATAAAATAATTCTCTCTTTGCATCTGTCCGATGCGAAGCTTTTCCAAGTATCTTTTTTCCCTCTTCTTTCATTTTTCTCCACTCGAACAGGGTTCCCTCGTCGCCTACCTAGATATCTATAACACAGTGTAGAGACTTTAAGACAAAGATACTTGCACACAAGTGCAAACAACTTGCGTCTGTGTGTACTTTGCTCATACATTAATTTACAATCGCCAAGTCGTAAATATTTTTTTATCTGTTGGTCGACTGCCTAGGTTTATTTCAAGTCGTCACCCCTTTAACAACCTGACTATACATACAGGGTGTCCCGAGACTCATTTCACCAGTAACACGAGTAACTCATCTTAAGAATTAAAAAATATCCTGTTTGCCTATCCTAGAATTTGAAAGGATTACATTTTACTCGCATGAAAAATTTTGTGCTCAGAAATTGATTTGAAAATCTCAAAAAAATATTCTCTGCAACCCCCACTCCTCCAACTCGATTATTAAAAAAAATAAGGGTGTAAATTAAAATGACTAAAAAAATTCAAAAAAATTGTTTTTTGACTTGAAAATTGGGTTAAAATGCATAAAACAAAGCAATATGAGCACAAAATTTACCTATACAACAGTTTTTATATGTTTTGACCAATTTTCAAAGCGAAATTTTTTTTTTGATTTTTTTTGAGTGATTTTTCAAATTTTAAACCCTTATTTTTTCAAAAATAATTAAGATAAAGGAGTGCAGGCGACACCAATAGAAAGATCATTTTTTTCCCTTTAATAAAAATTAATAATAATATCTACGTGAATAGGACATTTTTTTGAGATTTTCAAGAAAAATTGTAAAAATAATAAACTTTTGAGCACATTTTTTCAGACTTTTCGTCTGGCTTAGTCCTTTCCAATCAACCAATATAAAAATCTGACCACCTCGAAGAATTCTAAACAAAATGAGCAATTTAACGCTGCAAAACGTAAATCTCAATCCATGGTTTTTGAACGACTCGATGTCAAAATTGCCACGTAAAATCGAAAACAAAAATCTTCCACGTGAGTAAAATTCAACCCCTTCAAATCCTAGGGTAGGCAAACATACATATTTGTGCTCATGATTGGTGGCGTTATTCTGTGTCGGGACACCCTGTAGGTTGAGCCTACTACTAAACTTGTAATGTACTGCAAGTTCACTCTCAGTATCAATGCACAGACCAGAAGATAGGCTTAAATATCAAGTTTTCCATATCCATAGCCACATATTCGTCATGATCATCGCGACCTGTGTAATTTTGCTTATCATTGCACATCACGCCAACGTAAAATTTTCGTTCAGCTGAACGTGGTTTCGATTATAGGTTCTCCATTGACGATGGATACACAGCAATGGCAATAGCCAATGCGTATCTTTTGCATTTATCTCTTTAGTATATTGTAAGTATAGTGCCTACTAAAACTATGTGTCTCTATAGTAGGCCTACCTGCGTTTAAATAGACGAATATATGAATGCGGAAATGTCAGCTATTATTTTAATTACTTAAAATATGTGTACGTGTTTGCTTTTGCATCACATGTGTACTTGGATTTAACTACTGTTTCTGATGATGATGTACGAGTTGCAAAAGCATTCAGGTGATGAAAGCCTACTGCCTTTTAAAATGACTAATGACATTGTTTACATTATTTAAATGCACAAAAGGCTCGCAAATTTTAATCAAATTAAATTTACAATTCGTTTATGGTTTTCATAATATTTGTAAAATCACGCAAGTATTTCGTCGTAAGTCTGCAGCATAAAATGAAGCCAACATGAATACTTACTGGATCTGGAATAGATATCAATATGAACCTAAAACTACCTATACGTAAAAATATCGAGTTTAATTATTTTAACAAGCCATCAGCTATTCGCTGATTGCAAAATAGTTTTTGCATTTGCTTTCACCATAAGTACCTATATTGGTCCATGGTTCTGAAATTTTGTCAAAAAATTATCAATTTGAAAGAAGAAATCTGAATTTAAACTATTTATTCAACTTTTTTTATCCATTAATAAAAAGTCTCGTTTATCCGGATTTTTTGAAATGCTATTCGCTGATTGGTTATAAGTTGAAAATTAATCTTGATGAAGAAGTGAACACAATATATAAGCTTAGTTTTTTTGCACATCGAGCAAAAAATACAAAAATAATAAAATTCCCATTGGTACCAAATTTTCAAGTCGTATTTCATTTTTTTTAAATTGTGACAAATTTTTGAATATTTATATTTGATTCCAAAAAAGAGAATAGCATTTTATAGACTTCAAATTGATTAGTGTCAGTTTGAAATCGTTTGGAATCCCTCGCAGATTTTTTTGATTTTCCTATTATCAAAAAATGCTACGGAAAAGGGTTAAAAAAACGAAAAGCACAAAAACTCAATGAAAATTGCCACGTTTAAGCCACATAAACAATGGCTGAGCCATTCTAACGATTTCAAATCTTAACAGAGCATATTTCACGAATTTGAAATTGAACACTATCACTTGTAAAACTCTCAATGATGCATGGGAAGAGGAATGGGGTAGGGGGTGCATCAACGTACAGATCTATTAGCAGGAAAAAAAGTATATGGGCCAGAGCTGCAGATGAGCTTTCCAGATTGAAATTTTTCCCAACTTCAAAATCTCGATACATTTTTCAAACTTTTCAAGTTCAAATTTTATGTTAGTTGGATCCAAAATACAAACTGGGCTTCTCAGTCAAGAGCAAAAGAACAGAACAAAGTAAAAATATGTTTTTTTTGAGTTTCGAAATTTTTTTTAAAAAATAAAATTGGGTATCAAAAAATATATATTTCTGAATTTTTATGCTCATTAAATTCGGAAAACAAAAGGAACAGGTGGATTAGAAATGAAAAATTCATCCGAGTCAAGTACTTACCTTTTCACTCACTAGAGCTGAGTTTCTTGATTTTTCAAGAATTTTACAAATGTACCTAAGTAAATACTTAAGTTTTCACACTTAAATTCGATGTTTTAATTTTTTTCTGAATCGTTCATCACCCCCCCCCCCTTCCTCCACTCTAACAGACTTTTTTTGAATATTTTGAAAAATCGATATTAAAAATAAAATTCAAAGGTTTAAAAATGTGCATAAATTTGATTCTTATTTTTGTAAAGGGTGACTTTTATGAGGACATCATCAACTCAAAACAGGAGGAGCTGCAAGACAAAAAAAAAACTGCAAAAAAAATACAAGATGTAGGTACAAAGATAACCCTGAGTCAAGTCAGTAATATTATATCCCTTATCATAATACTTGAACAAAATTCTGAGAAACTAGAAAATTGAAGAATTCAAAAATTGATCATTAGACGTTCAACAAACAGCTCAAAATATCCAGCAATCGATTAGGGAGAAGAAAAACCCCCAAAATTTCAGCTTTTCATGTTCATACGTTTCTTGAGAAATAATTTCTCATCATCAACCTTAGAAAGTTAGAATAATCACGTTTTATAGAAGAAAAATATGCACTGATTCTGGTCAAATGAACGAAAGGAAAGGGAGAGGAAGTAGAGAAGATGGTTACTAAAAATAAATGTAAAGTATTGAATTTCATTTAAGGCCTTTTTGTAGGATTTTTCTTTTCGAGAAAGGTAAAATCTGAAAATTCTCTGAACTGAAAGCTTCAGAGAACGATTCGAAACTTCAGATAATCGATTTTGGAGGTTGAGCACAGTTGTTTTTTTTTTCATAAAGAACATAAGTACCTACCTACTTCCCGAATCTTATTTTTTTTAAATTCTCCAAAAATTGTGATGCATGAAATTCAGCAGCTAAAATTTCATCAAGATATGAGGAATAATTTTTTGAAATTTTTACAATTTTGATCGTGAAGTGATTTTCTGGATGAATTGAAAAATAAAATTTTACACGATTTTGATGCATTTGACAAGAAGTGAAGCTCGTGAACTGACACTCACTCTTTTGAACTGAGCCAAGCTAAATCAAAAGATCATATGTACCTTAGAATCCCCATAACCAAAATTTTAAGTGCTAAGTAGGTAAAGTTAAATTTAAAAAATATGCTCTACACGCGATTTTCAATGTAGGGACGGTTATAAATAATAGGTTCGCTGATTGTAAGAGAGTTTCTGCTCCATACAGATTACTTGCTTTTAAACGTTGTTCAAATCTTCACTGATTACCGCCAGAGCGAGTCCCCAAGGCAATAAGCATGCACTAAAATTAAGTATCTACAGGTGTCTACTGTCTAAGTTCAGTTCCGCCCTTTCCGGGGCAGTTTGGAATTTCTGGAGAAAATTGAAAATTCATCGAGGACTCCAGAATGGTGAAAAACTGGCGTTTTTCGGAGAAGAGGGTGGAAAGGCGATTGATATAAAATAATTATTCTAAATAATTCACATTTGTTCGAAAAAATTATGAAAAAGGTGAAAAAATCGTCGTACAGAAACAGATTTTTTTGAATTTTTTATACCTATAGGTACCTACTTATTATTTTCAAAAATTCTCCAAAAATCGAAAGTGATCCTAGGCCTTTGAAATTTTACCTACGAGGATTTAGGGCAAGCTTTTACGATCTAGCTGTAATTTCATTCAAATCGGAGAGTGTCAGTTCAAAAATTTGAAGACATTTTCGATTCACATCAAATAAAAATTATCTAGTTATTTTCAGACAATAAGTAAGTAATTAACTTAAAAAAATATTCATTCCAAACATCATAGACCGGATCATTATTAGGTAATAAGTAGGCTAAATTGGGTTCCTACTTGAAGTAATAAGTCCACCTAGCAAATGCAAAGTGTACCTCTTACCTGTTCATGTATTCGAACAGGCTGTATTTACTTATGTCTTTGATCTTGCGGTGCAACACCCTTAGCAGATGTTTTCACACATTTCAACTCGAAGTGAAATATAGTCTCGCCTTAAGGTGTATTCGATACACGATTCGATCACTTCGAACAATCTCTCTTTTTTTTACATACGAAAAATAAACTTATTATCCATCTTTATTCCAGCCCAATTACATATTATAACAATTAGTCAAATATAAACAAAGCATTATGGCCAAGTTGACAGTCCACTTGGCTATTTTTAAAATTTTTTTTTAAAAAGTGAAATGTGTATTCGTAACTTCGTATATCTACTCGTCCAAGTTATGGCTCGTACGTTGGTATCTCATCTCATTCGCGTAGAATTCTTAAACAGTACACATGATGGGCACCTTACACAACAAAGCTCTTACTCGTCACGATAGTGGAAAAAAAATTCATAACGCGAACTCGCAGCTCCTGCAGCTCCGGCCACGCTCTGTTCGTATAGTTCGTTTTTTTTTCTACTAGAATTTTAATGAAAATATAGACTTAAAAGAAAAGTTGTTTCAAAAAACCTTACAAAGGGTTGGAAAATATCGGCGAAAAAAACAGGGTAATAAATATTCGAAGGAATTATTTAAGAGATTTTTTTTCTACTTCAGCACAACTTTCGTTACTCTTCGCAACGGCCGCGCGCCCAACAACCGGAGCCCATATATTTTGTGTTAATAACTTAACCCTTTTTTCTGGTCGTTAGTGGGTTTTTGCACTTTTTGCACTAATCTAGAAAAACCTTTGCGGGTATCGCGATTACCATCGAGCTTTATTTAAAGTACTAAATCATTCGCGAAAATGTAAGTGCATTAAGAAAACAGGAAAAAATAATGATACCGAGAAAGAGAGAGAGAGCGAGTGAATGAGAAAAAAAAACAACGACGACGACGAAAAGTGCGACGAAGGGTGCGAAAAAAAAACGTGCCGAAAGAATAAAAAATAACTATGGTTTTGTGGTAGGTATAGGATATGAAGGCTTGAAGCGTGCGAAAATTAACGCCACCGAAGATGAGGGTCCTGGAATGAATTTTTTATTTCGGTTTGATCTTCTAGTAAGGGTTTCGTGCTTTTTTTTTGGTATAGATGAGGTTGTTTCCGGTCAAGTTGGTCGTATCGGTTGACCAGACTGTGTGGTTCCAATCAACAGTTTGGTTAATTATTTTTTTTTTTACGTTTGAGAGGGCGAAAGTTTTACGAGAATTTGGGATGAAAAAGTCCATTTGTAAGAGATAGAGTGTAGTTTGGTTATAGTCTCGATATTGTGAAGATTCGATCTTTAGAGTTTTTAGTTCTGAATTGCTTTTCATTTTTCCAATCTACCTATCTTAGTTTCTGATAAGATTTTTAAAATTTTCCATTTTATTTTCAGGTTTCAATTTTAATGTTGATTTTTAATTTAATATTCAAAGTCTTGGTTCTATTATTTTCTATTTTCAATTGAATTTTCAAAAATTTTGGTTTGATTTCAACTTTTCAATTTCATTTTAGATTTAAATTTCAGTTCTTCACTAATTTTCAGAATATTCAATCTCACTTTTACTCTCGTTTTCTATTTTATTTTCAATTTTCAGAATTTTAAATCTCAAGTACCATTTTAATTTTTTTTTTTTTTTTAGTTTTTGAAAGTATTTTTTTAAAGTTTTATTCTTCAGAATTTTCATTTTTTTTTCAATGTTTGTTCTTATTTTCAGTTTTTAATTTATCACTTTTACTTTCTAATAATTTTCAGTTTTCATTCCATTTTCAGAACTTTTGATTTCGTTTTCAGTTTTTGATTTTATTTTTAGTTTTCATTTCATCATCAGAGTTTTCAGTTCTACCTACCTTCATTTTTCAAATTTACTTTCAGTTTTTATCTAATTTTTCCAAATTAAGTTTTTGGTTTTGTTTGCATTTTTCGATTTTACAACTCTTTCCACTTCACAAATTCTCCAGCCTCCACGTTTTTAGGTCCAGTATGTGCACGTAAAACAAAGACAGCATATTCAGCAGCATGGATAGGAATTATAAATATACACAGAAACTTGATAATTTATCGTTACATGGTGGAACTCAACTTGACAGTGGGGCGGCCAAGCTAAGGCAATCGTCTCTGATAAAATCAAATATATTTCTTCGCACCTGTTGATTTGTTTGGTATCTCTTTTTCACAATTTTTAACGAATATACACATAAGTATGCTACGTACGTAAGGAATATGTGGTATAAAGGCGTACGTACGTCCCGAACTCGACGCGAAGATGCAAAAGGTGAATAATGAAATGATAGGGTTAAGGCTGACGCTGACGCCTGTATTGTTATACTCGCTACGTGCTTCTTATAATGTTTACCATTCGCTCTACAGTAAATAAGTACCGACGACTTATATTAAATTATTACTTTGAAATAAAATAACCTCTTCGACTTCTTGTCGATCGCCTCGCATAGTTCGAAGACGCAGAAAGGAGTTTCCTCTTTGCAGGGTTCGTGCCACGGAGGAAGAAAAATCATGGGAAATTGGACAGGTATCTGACTCGCACTTGCGACTGCGAACAGTGCGGTAAGATTCGGAGGCACAATCGCAGGAAATTCGGAGATTTATCGAGAAGTCGTCGGTTACCTACGTGAGGGAGATGATAATTGTTTAGAAATTGATTAGAGCATGAGATTTTTTTTTAAATACGCGAGTATCGCGGGGATGTTAATTGAGGAAACGAATTGCTCATAATTTTGAGGCACTTTGAAGGCTGAACTGGGGATTCTATTTGTATGTCAGAAATGATAAAGGACCAAAATTGTACAAAATTAAATTTCCAACCATTTTGAGATGAATATGTGCAAAAAACAGTAATCTGAAATTGTAAAAGAGATGCATGTGAAGTGGGAACTTTGAATACCCGCGAGAAAATTTTTTTTGAAGTGACGAGGGAGAGGGAGAGGAATTCTGATTCAATTATTTGTTTGGTTTTTCCAATCACACAATACGTACATGATTTTTATGCTATAATGTAAACATTTTTCGCCTCAGCACAGGGTGTCCCAAAAATCACATCGAGAACTTGGTTTTTCAAGTGAACACATTAAGTACAGGGACCACTAATAGATTTTTAATACCTCTACCTACCTAAGGAATGAAAATTGAAGTACCAAGTGTACTTGAAAAGATACAGCCCAATAAAGAAGGCAAAGGAGACCATTCTTTAATAGGTAAAATTTTTGAATTCAACAAAAATTCTACAATTTTTTTTTATTCAAGAGGAGAGGGATAAAATTTCAGGTAGGTACCTGGGAAAAATCAAAATGAACGGAATTTGTGCCAGATGCACACATCGCGTCAGTCCATGCAAGTCCAGTACTGACACAAGACGGATAATAAACTTCATTCATTCATAAAAATGGATAAGTAAGTAATTTTTTAAAAATATTTTATCTTGAATTTTTACATAGAAGGTACATTATATTTGAATTTTCCACTTGGATTTCAGCAGGACCTAGACAAACCCTTTTTTGCTACAACCCCACTCGGGGTCAAGAGTCCCAAACAGCGGATAATTTTCAGATCAAACAAAACAGAGTCAAAAAGACACACAGAAATACACTACCAGGATGAATTTTAATCACTGAATTTCATGTCTTAATTTTTGATAAATCTGAAAAAGTTTATTCAAAATTGTCTGCGAGCTTTTTCATTGAAAACTTGAAATTATTTGATCAAATTGAGATAAAAGGCTGTAATTTGATTCAAGTCTTTATTTTTGACTTTCAAATCAATTGATGGTGGTTTGAAAAGATGCGAAATTTCATTTTGATCCTTTTCACAAGTTTTTCAAAAATGTACAGGCTAAGCTTGATCTAAAAATGTACTCAAAGAGTCTTCAAAAATTGGTTCAATAGATCAACAATAAGACATCAACTCAAGTATATGCAAACAAAACTGCAATTTGATCAAATTTTTGATATTTTTTCACAAAAAATACTCCAAGCATTTGGATTATTCTTATATCTTGGAAAAATTCATCAAACATTGAAAAATTGAACTCAACATCTAAAATTTTGGTGGTTGGTGTATTTGTGAACATTGTTTTGATGAGAAATCCCCTGATGCCCTGCTAATGATAATTGAGCAAATACAATTTTAAATAATTTTAATAACTATTCATACAAATGCTAGAAAATTAATAAAATGTGTGCAAATGTCCCATATTTACATATCCTATGTACCTACAAGAATGTAGAAAGCTCATTAATCATGTTTGATCTCAGACACATGCAAATGAGGTACCTACCTATGAAAAAAGAGGTAAAAGACAATGATCCCATGCAAACAGGCCAAAAGTATCCTCATGTTTTTACTTGAAGGATAAGCAAAACTCCAAAATGGAAGAAACTTCATTTATTCATGAAAATAGGTAAGTAAGTAATTTTTTAAACTATTATTTTATCTTGAATTTGTACATTGAAAATAGGTAGATCAAATTTGAATTTTTAAAAATCTGCCAGAAATCGCAGAATTTAATAATATAATTTCATGTATAGATGTACCTAAGTTTTACTATTTGTAACTTGCAATATTGTAATTCTCAGAAGCTCTTTCAAGTGGTTTGTCTCGTTTTCTCAAAAATTATAACTCCTACAAGAAAATATGTGACGAACAAAATTGTTTTAAGTAAGTACACAAAATTTCCAAAGTATTAGTTATTTTAACAAGGCAACTGTCGAAATTTTTTAAAAATTTTGCCACTGATGGTCGGTTTAACGCAGGTGGTCACATACTTCTACCTACTTGGATCTCAGCATGACTGTCGTTCAAGTATTTTTCATTCTAGACAAACTCTACTTCTTTTTCTTAAAGGAAGAAGCCAAAAACTTCAAATAAGGAGCATTAAACTGGACTAGACCTAGTATTAAGTTATAAGCATATGATTGTCCAATATACGATGTAACTAACTAAGTATTCTTAAGCTGTAGTAAAAAATTACAGTAATTAGAAATTTTAACAACATGTCACTTACTTAACCCAAATTCGTAATAGAGTAAGATGTAATACATATATCTGATAAGAATCAGTTGAAAATAAGTAGCCATAATCCAATCTAAACCATAACAATATTCCTAAATTGATAAATGTTCTGTAAACATTGTAAACATTATTTGGAAATTTCTCATGAGCATCCAGTGAGAAGCCCTCAGTAAGTAATCCCTACCACCTGGTGTGGATCGGAGTCTCGAAAAATAAATAAAAAACCTTTTTTAAAAAAAAGTAATAGCCGCCAATAGCTTGCTCCTACATGAAATCTCATACAATTCTCCCATTTTTAGGTAAGTTTTTGTTTTGAAACTTTTTCTTTTCAAATCGTATATAATGGGAAAACATTGAAAAATACGTATCATATGTATTTCTGAAACCAGAGGAATATTTTCAGATAGAGTGAGATCAATTTTTTGGTCACTATACTGTCAATTTGAAAAATTTGGAAAGTTTCTCAAGTTTTGAATAAGCATTTTTCTGAATGTTTTGAAACTGTCAATTGTGGCCAAAAATTTGTACCATCGCACTCCAAAATGCATAACTGTCTAACCTGTAAAATGTCTACTTGGACGGTATTTCCAACATTGAAAAAAACGAACCCATTTTTAGGTGGGTTTCTCAATAGGAAATGTTTAGAATGACTATGCTGAATAACACAAATTAAATTGATTCATCATAATGAATCACTCAATATTTTTTATAAATTCAAGCTTCACAAGAAAGTTAGGTGTTCAGAACAAAAGTCATCAGTGATTATTTGCTGATTGTAAGAGAGTTTTTGCATTTGCATTTTGCTTATTGACTGCTTCACTGCCAAATTAAGGGCTGTGTGGACGCTGACTCCTAATTCCAAAAATTTGATGTGAGATCTTTACCTATGATGATAATAATACAAGAATTTGCTCAGAAAAAAAAAATGAGAAAAGAAAGCTTGTCAGCTGCATGGGCCCTCTAAACCTTTGCGGGAGTCGTGGGCCCTAGTTGCAGAATTATTGGAACTAATGGGTAAATCAGTACTGACTGCTTCAATACTTCAGGTAAGTATGATTCTAAATGTTTTTTCAACAACAAATTCTTGATGGTATGATCAACATAATCTCACCTGTAAACAATTAGTACCTACCTAAACTTCGAGCTGATGTCACTTCTTATCAGTAAATTCTGGGTCAAATATACTTATAAAAAGTATTACTTTTTGCTTTTTTGCCTCATGGTTAAATTCAATTTCAATTTAAAATTCCGCAAAACTGAATTGTTTTCGACTGAGAGTTCATTTTTTCTAGTTTTCTAAAATTTCAAATATTATCTAAGGGGAATTCTTTAAAAAGTGTCACTTATACGCGATATTTGGCCTGAAATTGACCAAAAAGGTACCAATAAAGACCAAATCTGCCCTTTTGTGATGTCACGTCTACTATAGTCTATTGCTGTACTAATTCTTTGCTGATTGCAAGAGAGTTTTTGCTTTGGTCTTTTGCTTATTGGCTGCTTTAATGCTTTAAGTATTCTTTTAAATGTTTTTTTTTCAACAACTCTTGATGGCATGGCACGATCAACATAATCTCACCCCAGACATTTAATATAAGGTAAAGTACCAGTTATGGATAGGTTTTTTCAACAATTTTTTTTGGGCCCAATTTTGAACCTTTTTTCAATAAATAAGTAACGTTTAAGCCACACTAGTACTCCAAATTTAAAAACATGCTCAATTATCACACATTGTATACCACATCAAATAAGCATGTACCAATGTGGCTAAACATTCTCGAAAAATTTTGAAACCCTCAAAAAACGGATTCTTTGACTTATTTGCTATCAGAATAGTCCATCAACCACAAAAAATAACAAATTTATTTACCTTTTTCCATTTTTTCAAAATTTTACAAAATTAAACACTTCGAAAATCACCAAAAATTTCGCACTTTTATTTCAGGATTTTTTTTTAAGACTTTGGAGTTGAGAATCACGATGTAAAGTTGCACACATGTTAACCTGATGATGAAGAAAAAGATATCTTTTTTTTTTTTTGGTCACATAGAGCGCCACAAAATGATTATCCATAACTGGTGTCGATATCCGCAACTGGTATCTACTTTGCCTTAATCAATTAAAAAATCATTTGTCTGAATTTATCATTTTCACTTCTTCTTGATAGAAAGAGGCTCAATTTCTATAAAACTGAATTCAAAAAAAAAATTTATTGCCATTTAAAAATTGTGTAGAAATTTTTTATACACATGCAAACAACTGCTGTTTACTACTTCGAATTTTGCGCCAAAATATTATTGCTAAGCATTATAATAAAATTCTATCTCCAATTATGGCTTTAATTGAAATAAGACTACTAATCGCTAATTGGCTATATGTTGAAATACTACCCTATTCGCTGATTGGCTGAGAGTTGAAAATTGATGATTCATGAAAAAGTGTAGGGTAGGCCTAAACAATTATACAGGGTGCCCAGAAATATCGAGCACCCCTAAGAAAGTTTTTCATTAAAAATATAGGTTGGCAACATGAAATAGATGTACATGTATATGATTGGTGGAATGTTATCTCTCCAGTCCAACAACCAATCATGTGCTATTATTATCATAATTCACTGTGACCAATCGAAATATTTAGTAGAAAACTTTTTTTAGGGGTACCCGATATTTCTGGGCACCCTGTACATGTATGTACCTACTTTTTTCCCGCATCGGACAAAAACTATAACTAGGTACCCAAATGTGGAACTCATTCAGTTTCGTGTCAAACAAAAAAAACCTACCTTGCCCATCAAAATACCTACTCGTAGCCACAAATAAAGTCATCATTCTTTTATAGACACTCTACATAATATAAAAAGAACACCACAACAACAACAACATTGTTCGGTGACAATAACCAACGTGAACATAGTGAGCATTCGTTTTGGAAAATTACACAATTTAACGAAGAAGCCAACCATATAATGATGTAGTTTATGGTTGATATAAATACACGTGATAGCTCCATAGCTCGACATCGACACACAGACCTCCTCTTAAGCGTTACAATTATCTATACATTTTGTACTTAGGAAAGCGTAAAATACTATTCGAGAAGAACTATAGACACGAGACTCGATGGTAGTACAGTATATGGGGCATGGGCATGGACAGGCGACAAGACTACCATAAATACCAACCAAAGAAGCTACAGAGAGAAAGAGAGAGAGACCGAGGACGAGTAATTACGATTGTCGTATATGCAAACTGTTCACTGTTGTTGATGATGGCGCTTCGTCTTCGCCTTCTCTGACCCAAATAAGTTCACCAGAAAGTATAGGTACACACATAGGCGTATTTTATAACTTATTTTCACGTGTATGTGGTAGATAATAATCATAAGAATGACGAATGTAGGTAATAAGAACGATGAGCTCTAGCCCAAGCATATGGTTTTCTATTACACGTACTCGTACCTTACCTACATAGAAGACATCATCATCAGCATAGGGATCGCGAAGGAATAAAGGTGTTGATTTTTAAGTTTCTATCTGCGAAGAGGCAAGACGGTCAGCGACGCGTGTCTAATAAAGAATTATTATATTTTCGTTGCAGTCATAATGCTATGTTTACCTTTCGATAAAAGCCGTAAACGTATAATCAACGGATACCAGCTGTTCCTTTGGCATACGGCGGCAACATTAATCATAATTGTAATAATCCTTTCGGTCAGATATCACTTAGCTCATCATGTAGCCGCCGCCTCAACGGTTTATTAATTTTTTTTCCCCAACATGTTCGTTATTACGAGAAAAAACAACATAGGCAAAAAAAAAGGTGTCAAAATACCAACACCTTATAGGTAGGTATTTATTTTCAAAGTCAAAGTCTTCATGCTATAAGACGACGGTAAACTTGGCTCGATGAAGATGGTCTAAAGTGTAACAAATTTCTCAGACTGGGTGCGAGAATGTTATAAAAGATTATTGTAGAAAGTTTTGACCTGTTTCTCTTTTAGTATTTCACTCCTCTGTAAGTCTTGTTACTAAGACGACGATGCATTCAGCCAGCGAAAGGGTTAAGTTATCTATACAACAAGGGGAGAGATTCTGCTCGTTTGTGTGCTACGAGTACACACACATTTATACACAGCAGCTCAGCAAGAGCTTAGACATAACTATAAGGGAAAAATTTACCCTAGGTCCGGGATATTTTACATACTATCCTTATGTAGTATACGAAACAGATGAATCATCAGCTAAGCACACTACTACTATTTTTTTTTCAAACGAGGCGATTTGTCTTTTCCACTCGTCCCTTTCCTCATAATGGGTATGTATTTATTTAAATTGCGGCATTTTTTTTACAATCTTGTTCAAAAGACCGACTACTGCGATAATTATGCCACAAAAACGTTTTTTGTATTATAGGAAAACTGTCCCTCGACGATTTTTACGCAGAGAAAAAATGATGAAAAAACCCAACCTCGATCGAGTTTTTCCACCAAATTAATAAGATTATCGAATTTTCCAATTCGTTTTACCCCGAACGTATTTTAAAGAGGTAATTAAAATAATAAAAGATGAACCAAAGCAAGAAAAAAAAGGTGCGAGGATTAAATCTAATAGAAAGTTAGCAGTTCTCGTTTCCTTTCCTGTTGGTGCTTTTTTTTCAAATGGTCTGGTAGATGAGATACTTTTTAAAAGTATTTTCAAATAACATTTTTCCAAGTTTTATACCAATTCGTGGTTCTTTTTTTCACTTTTTAGAGATGGGGTAAAGTTGAGGTGGGAATTTGGAGGGAAAACCGGAGATTTAATTAATCTTTTGTGGACTCTCTGTTTGAAAGAAATTTTAGAGAAAATGTTGACAGTAGGAGTGTCAATTGGAAGGGACCCGGGGGGGGGGTATTACAACTTGAATGAAACATTTTTATAGCTATAGTGTGTTTTCACGTTCAATGTTTCTGAGTTGAATTTTCCCAGAACCCAAAATTATTTCCGGAAAATGGGACTTTGGTGAATTTTTTTTTTTGCTGTTTTGATGCACCCTTCGTCCTTGAAAATAAATTCTTCCAAAAATCAGAATAATTATATTTGTCAAACATTCTCCACTCGAATCATTAGTGATAAAAAATTCTACCCCTCCCCCCCAACAAAAAATTGAAAAATTCAGGTGAGCTTTTCTACTTTTGGGTTATTTTTGGACAACCTCTCCTTTCTTTCCCTCACAGTCTCATCTCAAAAACACATTTTGAAAACCAATACAAAAATTCAGGAAGTTTTTTTTTGTGAAATTGGTCTCATCGTCTAGATCTGTTCTAGAAAGCTTCTCAAGTTGAAAAAAATTACATGTAAAAGAGATAATTCTTATTAAAAATTCTCAATTTTTGATTCAGAATTTTTCAAACAGGGATAGACGTATCTATCTCAACTGCCAGAAAAAATTTTGAACCAGACAAAGCTAAATTAAAAGAACTTTCAAAAATACATCACCGGGTAAAATTTCAGGCGCTGATGAGAATTTTTAGATTTTTTGGTAAATTTTCAAGAACTAAATTTTGGCCGAAAATAGGGAAAAAATTAAAATTTTACTTTTAAAATATTAATCTAGAATTTTGTAAGTGCTCTATTTTCCAATCTTCTGAATTGATTAGAAACGGTTTAGAACTATTTTGAGCAGTTCTGAATTAGTCTCCAGCAGATTTTTCAAAGCTATAAATTTCAACAAGATTTTATGCAATGAAGTTGCAAAGCTAAAATTCACTTTATATCTTGATTTCGACATATTATACTGAGTGAATTGGGGTAATTTCAAGCAGTTTTGAATTCTCCAAAAACTTTTTGAAAATTCCAGTTTTTGAAAAAAAAATTATTAAAATCCGTTTAATTTTAACTTCAGCACGTGAAAACAGTATTGGTGCTTGTTAGTTGACTTATTCGACTGTTTACATACCAATTTTTTCAATCTTGGAAAATTGGTTTGTAATTGGTCATTGAACGGTTTTTATGACAATTTGTGAAAATGTAGAATTAAGAATATAGCTGGAAGCTCCGGAACGACTAGAAACTACCTTCGATCAATGCAGAATGTTTAAATTATGATGTAACAAGTAAAGTACCGTAAACTGGGGTAACATTGAAGGATTTTTCAGTATTTTTTATGTTTAGAGGTATGAATGGCGGAGGTAGGGGAAATGTGTGTGCTGCTTTTGATAAAGCTATGTCAGCACTACGTTTTGGCGGTTACAGAAGTTGCCTACCTTTTTCCTGTCAAGCGCAAGAGCCAAAAGAAGTGCCCTTCAAAGTTACCCAGCGTTTGGGGTAACTTTGAAGACCCCTTGAAATGTGCTTCAATCAAGGTCAAAAATTATCAAAAACATGAGTATTCACTTTTTGGTCACTTTATACGCGTCAAGTACTTACAAAATGATCCATATTCACAATTGAATTTATGAAAGAGTGCTCCAAAATGATAATTCGGAATTTTTCTAGTTTTCAGGCGTTTTTCATGCATTTTGGCCAATTTGATCCAATTTTATGATTTTTTAATGATTTTAGAGCTGTTTTTCAAGTTTTCACATCGTTTTTAACAAGTTTACAAGCATTTTCATGCATTTTCGTCCAATTTTACCAAAATTTCATGATTTTTTTATAGACTTCAAAGTTACCCCAGTTTGAATATTATTTTTTTACTCCTCAGGGAACAACTTTGGCACATGAACAAATGCGCTAATTTATAGTCGGGAGATGTACCAACACATCTATAATGTCACTTGACTCGTTCTTTGAAAATTCAAAATTCCAGACACCAAGCTTTTCATGTTAATTAAAATTGATAAAAACAGCACTTTTTTCGCTTGCTTTTTCACTGGTGTTGGAACCACTAGTTGAAAATGATAAAATAGGAAAAATAATCGCCAAAGTGTACTCTATCCATTCCCGGTGTCAGAATTGTTCCATACTTCATAGTTCCACCGCCATGGAGCATAATATGATGAAAAACCGCACCCTTCAATGTTACCCCGCGATTTCAATGTTACCCCAGTTTACGGTACTTGAATTTCAGATTTCCAACTTCATCGAGTAAAGTTTTATCGAGATTTAAATTTTCAAAAATCTCCTGAAAGGTCTGCAACTGCTCAAAACGGTTCGAAACCGGTTCCAATCGATTCAGTAAGACCAAAACAAGCGATGTATCAAATTATAGCTTTCTATGTCAATTTAGTGAAATTTTGATTTTTTTTTCATTTTTGGTCCTTTGATTTTAAAAAATTCACCAAAAATCAAGCAAAGCATTTTAACAACAGAAATTTTGGTTGGTGATTTTTGCATGCTCTTTTATCCAGTTCAAAAACTTTCAGCAAGTTGGGAAACCAATTCTTAGTGAATAAGTCAAATTTTATGAAAAAATCTTCCCCAGTTCTCAAATCGTACTATGCTGGATCTTCTGAACCAGAACCTCACAAAATTGATGAAAATTCAAGTACTGGAATGAAGGAAATTGTTTTAAAATTTTTCAATCTCTACATCAGAATTTATATCCAGCGAGGAAAAAACCTTTAGAACTGAAAAATGGCGAGTAAGAAATTTTTCCAAATTTTCCGATTTCTGTTTCCGAATCTTTCAAAATATTATCCTTTTCCAAAAAACCATTCTTTGATCGGTGCTAAAACAGAGATGCTGATATTGTTTGGGACTGTCTCTAAGAGAAAGGCGTTTACTTGAAAATTGAGGTTATTTAGAGCAAGTCTGGCGGAAAAATTGTGGAATTTCAGACAAACTTTGAAATATTTCTTTAAAAAGTGGCTTAATTTTCAAGTTTTTTTACTCGAAAATTGAAATTTTTTAAAATCCTATTTTCTCAATTTAATGCGAGATGAAGGAGAGGAGAGGAGAGGAGAGAACTTTAGACTGCCTTTTTTTAGACCTGCGAAAAATTAAAAAGCTGGAAATCACAATCTCATGAAAACCAACAACTTGAAGTGAAGATGAGAGTACAGAAAGTCAAATTTTAGACAAGGGGAAATCCTAATCGTCAATGATGATTTTTCATTCTTTCCCAAGTGACAAAGGAATGAAATTTTCAGATGATAAACCACAAATATTTATTTTTGGAAACACAACTATTGTTGTAAATTATTGAAAACGATGGAAACCCATTGATAGACACCTAAAATTACTTTTGAACTTCTCTCACAAAAGTTCTATCATTTAAAAGTATAAATTTTATCTTCAGATTCCTTTCTATGCCTTGAAGAATTTTTTTCAACTCATGAGAGACATTTCCCAACTGGCAAAAAAAATTCAAGGTTTGAAATAAGCTACTTAGGTACTTCAGAAGAGCACGAAGAAATACTTACCCCACACTGGGCAAAATTTCAAATCAAATGACGTAAAAAAAAAATGAAAATTTGACTTCATTCTTCATTGAGTTACAAAGCCGAAAAATACGCACCTTTCAAATCGATTCAAAGCAGTTTCAAGCCATTCAAGTATATACATATTACGTGAATTCTCTAGAAAATTTTTTGAAATCTCAATTCCAACAAAATGTCACCATAACAAGTTGAAAAGCTGAAATTGAGTATTTAATGTAAACCAACTTTCGACCTCCAAAATCAATTATAGTCGTTTTAGAGCCACCTGAAATTTCTTAGAAATTCCAGCACGCCAAAAAAGCTCCAAACAAATCCATACCAGTGATTTGAAAAATTTTAGGGCAAATTGAATAGGTATACATATAAACGGTAATAGAGGATTTTCGTAGTTTGCTATTGTACACATTCCTCTTGTTACGAAGGAATGAAATTTTCAGATGACAAACTCCAAATACAAATACATATCTACTTATTCATTTTTAGGAAACATGCACAACTATTGTTGTAAATTATTGAAAACGATGGGAAATAAAATGATGGACAAGTTAGACACCTGAATCATTTTAAAACTTCACTCATAAAGTTGTACCGGCCACTTCAAACGATAAATTTTATCTTCACATATATTTCTTTAACCTCTTGAAGAATTTTTTTTTCACTGATAACTGAAATTTTCTAATTGGCAAAAAAATTCAATGTTTGAAATAAGCTATTTATATGTACTTCAAAAGAGCATGGAGAAATATCCCACCCCGAGCAAAATTTCAAGCCAAATGACGTAAAAAAATTAAAATTTGACTTCATCGAGTTACACAGCTGAAAAATACTCAAGTAGGTGTCCTACTTTGGACCTCCCAAATCTATTCAAAGCTGTTTCAAGCCATTTGAGTATATGTGAAGGCGCATACAAAAAGGGACCATACGACCAAAAAATTAAAAAAAATTTTTTCTTGAAATTGTTGTAGTAGAAACCCTTCAAGAATCGAATGGAACCTCTTCCTGTAAAATTTCAATTTTGGTCGTATGGTCCCTTTTCGTATGCGCCCTCACTATGAATCATCCTGAACATATTTTGAAATTCCGATTCCCACAAAATATCACCTCAAAAAATTGAAAAGCTGAAATTATTTATTGTTAGCCACAATTTCAACCTCCGAAATCAATTAATGTTTTTTTCAAGTCGTTCTAGAGCCACCAGAATTTTTTTTTAGAAATTCCAGCATGCCAAAAAAGCATCAAACAAATCCATATTATTCCAATGATTTTCAGTGCAAACTGAAGTGAATAGGTAGGTACAAACGGTTAGTTCCCTTTTATTGCGACTTCAAAATTTAACAGAAATCAATGGATCGTCTAGCGTGAGAACCAGAGAAAAATAGATTTTACAGCAAAATCAAGCACTCTATGCGGAAAAATGCAAAGAAACTAAGTTGTAGAACCAACTTGAAATTTTCTACTTCTTTTGAGCAGTTTATTTATTTTCAGAACTTACAAATATCGAATAAGCCACAAGGTCAACCGCCATTCGGAACTTAAAATACTAATAGTATATAGGTACGTGCTACGTAGGAAGTAATTTTCAAATTTTCAATTTTTCATTGGTGTGTCATGTGTCACCTCACAGGTACAAATTTTGAGATTTAATTTGATAAGCTCGAGCTCTTAGGAGTCGTTTGAAACAATTGAATCATCCGAATTAAATAAATAATTCGTGTTAGAGGAGAAAAGCCCTTAAGATTCTTGAATGATCTGCAATCTCTTCAATAGAAAATTTTTCCTTTTCCAAGTCACCTCCTCAAAAACAACCAATTTTCACCATCTATAAGGTACTTCAAATCAACACGACAATTTCAAAAAAAAAAAAAAAAAAAAAAAAATACCACATACTTACTCTGCACCCCTTCCACCCCTCCTTCCCACCTCCACATCACCACCCCTACCACACTCTGAGCCCATATAGAAAGCATATTGAAAGACAGTAAACGGAAGAGGCGCGCATCATGTTTTCCAATGAAGTCATGAAGGAATGAAATTTTCAAATGACAAACCACAAATATTTATTTTTGGAAACACAATTATTGTTGTAAATTATTGAAAACGATGGAAACCATTGATAGAAACTTAAATTATTTTTAAACTTCTACCACAAAAGTTGTAGGTATCACTCAAAAGTATAAATAATTTCATCTTCAGATTCCTTTCTATGCCTTTAAGAATTTTTTTTCACTCACGAGAGAAATTTTCCAACAGGCAAAAAACATTCAAGGTTTGAAATAAGCTACTTACTTTAGAAGAGCATGAAGAAATACCCCACACTGGGCAAAATTTCAAGTGAAATAACGTAACACGGTAACAAAATTAAAATGTGACTTCATCAAGTTACAGGTGTCCTACTTCGGACCTCCCAAATCTATTCGAAGAAGTTTCAAGCCATTTGAGTACATATATACATATGAATCCTGCAGAAAATTTTTTGAAATCTAAATTCCAACGAAACGTCACCTCAACAAGTTGAAAAACTGAAATTATTTAATGTAAATCAACTTTCGACCTCCCAAATCAATATTATAGGTTTTGTGAGTCGTTTTAGAGCCACCTGCAATTTTTTTTTAGAAATTCCAGCATGCCAAAAAAGCTTTAAAAAAATTCCATACCAGTGATTCGAAAAATTGCAGTGAAAACTAAATAGGTAGGTATAGGTAAACGGTTATGGTTCTCTTTTATTGCGATTTCAAAATTTAAGAGAAATGAGCAGCTCGTCTAGCGTGAGAACGAGAGAAAAATGGATTTTACAGCAAAACCAAGCACTCTAGCGGAAAGTCGCAATGAATCAAAATTGTAGAACTTGAAATTTTCTACTGCTTTTGAGCAGTTTATTTTTCTTCAGAACTTACAAATACTTATCGAATAACCAAGAGAGCCACGCCAACAAAAATACTATATACCTAATAGTGTAGCTACGCAGCTGCGCAGTAAGTAATTTTCAAATTTTCAATTTTTCATTGGCATGTCATGTGTTACCTCACAGATTTCATAAGCTCTTAGGAGATGCTTGAAACAATTAAATCACTCGAATTGAATAAATAATTCGTGTTAAAGGAGAAAAGCCCTCAAAATTCTTGAATGACCTGCAATCTCTTCAATAGAAATGTTTCCCTTTCCAAGTCACATCCTCAAAAACGACAAAATTTTCATCATCCATACTTCAAATCAACACGACAATTTCAAAAAAAAACACATACTTACTCTTCACCCCTTTTCACCCCTTCCCCTCCACCTCCACCACACTCTGAGCCCCCATAGAAAGCATAATTGAAAGACAGTAAACGGAAGAGGCGCGCTTCACCGCATAATTTGTAATCTTACGAATACTTTATAATGTAAAATCCGTAATAAAAAGACATACATTTACCTTGGCGGCGTGAGTTCGCAGACTAGATTCGGTGGCAAAACCTTTACCGCAAATTGTACAATGAAATGGTCGGTTTTTGGCTCGTTCAACTTGCGCGTCGTGGTTTCTTAGGTGCTGCTGCAGATTAGACAATTGTATGAAGGCTCTTCCGCATTCAGCCAGGTGACAACGATAAGGACGTTCACCTAGAAACGAATATATTCAAAGGTAAAAATAGTAAAAACATCGTCGATATATGGGAGAGAATCAGTATAATAAGTAACAGGTGTAGCTTATTATAGGTAACCCTATCCTAAGGGTTGGTACATCTTTTTCAGGTATATATTATCTATGTACTAATGTACCTATGTAGTACAACAAATACCGTTAGTCGTTTGAAAAGACAACTTTGAAAACTAATTGCTTCGAGAAAACTATACAAAAAAAATATAAGAAGTGGTATTATTCCAAGTACTTCATATATGAACACACCTGAGTGAGAGAACCTCTACCTCTTGTATTCTTATAGGTAAAATAAACATCGTAGATCAATAGGCATATAGGTATTGAAGTTGCATACAATATATCTACATGTACACGTCTTTCAACAAAATGCATCGCTGCATCGTTTCAATGTAAATTTATTATACATATAGGTATTTTTTCACCACACTAACTCGGCGCTAGCTGCATATTGAAAAAAAAAAAAAATACAAAATACATCCACATAAAATCATCAGTGTTATTGGTCAAATGGCTAGATGGCTGGCTGGCTCACACACACACGTTCATATATAAATATAAAACACGCGATATAGTATTATTTTAAATTTTCATGTAGCATGACCAACGAGGTAATAACATATCGATTACATTTGTAACGTCGTCTATAGGTATAAGCGCAGTCTTATAAGAGTAATATACCTATATGCAAACTATTGTTTATTAGCTCTATGTTCATTGAAAATAATAAAACTGGATTTCCTACTCATTAGAACGAGTTTAGATATTTTTTTTGCCTGTGTTTTTTTTTCTCTACTTGAGAGTACTATACGTAGCGTACGTTAAGCTAAGTTATACCTTTACAGCTAGCGTCGTTTAAGTTATGGTATTTATTGAAAGTTTTATGGGTTTCGTTGGCTTCATTAAATACGCGTTTACTCGTCGTTGTATGTTGTATGCGCCGTGTACAATTTATTTACAATGTTAACGCGATTGTAATTCATTGGGAAGATACCATATACTTTTTTTGATATAGGAGACTATGGTCAATTTACGATTGATTTCAGCTGCTTTACGAGCTGCTGACCTATTGACAGTGAAAAATTGGAAGAGGTAAATCACCGACTTTGGATTAATTACGTAATACGAAGGATGCCAGACAGACTTAAGATGGGCCTCGTCTCATTTAAAATGGGCCATTTTTGATCCTAAAAGCCACAGAAAAAATTTCAAATTTTGTATCTTTAAAGACGTTTTCTGACTGATTTGAGGACGCTGAGCATGAAAATTACGTTCATTTTGCATTTTTACGAGGCTGACGTTAATTCGATATGTGAGACAAACGAGTGAAATTGTGGGAAGGCATTATAGATGTAAGCAATTTTGATGAAAAAATGGCCTGAAGAACATAAAGTCGACCAGCTTATTAGGTACGAGATGAAACAACCCTGCGTTGATTATCGATATAAATGGCAGTTCTTTTAAGAAGAGAAAATATATCGTGACGACGACTTATTTTTAATTTCCTATGAAATGTAGATAGGTAAAGCAATATTTTTTGTTTTTCTTTTTTTTTCATTCCAGAACAAAAAGTGTCAAAAATACAGCCATTGGTGTAGATCTTGAGACAACAAATTCTCGAATAAGAATTAAAGACCACGAATAAGGAGTCAAAGTTCTCCAAAACTGTGAAGGAGAGCATTTCACTGCAGAAGTCGTAGGTAAGTTTTACGGTGGAGATGATTAACTTCAAAAATTATTGAAAGCAATAATCAAAATACATATTTTCCATCGAATAATTTTGAATAATTTTGCAGTAGAGAAGCTATAATCACTCTTTGGTGACAATTCAGACATAGAATCAGCTAAATTCAATATTTCTAAATTTTTATAAAATAAATTGGTCGTCAATCTTAGGTCTTGTAAATTGGGTACACTTTCACGTTTCACACGTGAGCATGAGCATTACATATAATATAGAGTGGATCGTGAAAAAAATGAGAAAGGATTTTGACCAAATTGAGTAGAGAGACCTTCATTTTGAGTTGAAAGTTACTCAGAAAAAATTTATCAACTCTGGAGGTGTCTCATGATAGCAGATATGGGACCTCAAAGAGAAGTCATTTTCGAAAAAAATCATAGTTTTTTTGCTCTACTCCTAACCTAACCTGTTATGGAAGAAATGACTCAGTTCCAAGAGATAGTATTTGAGATTTTTGTGATCGACTTAGGCCTTCGCCATCAAAATCGAAGATCTGCTTTTGGGATTTTACTGATCGATTGAAAGTTTTTAGATCGAATATTTTTGGGCGGATTCGTATTTTGAACCCCCCCCCCCTTAAACTACGTTCGAATATTATGCCAAAACATCAGAACTTTTCTGAAACTATGAGAATATTCTAGACAACACTGATAACCAATTTTTTAGTCACTACTGTCAACTTTAAAAACTCGAAAAAATCTGATAATATTTTTGGCTATTTTTCTCGATTTTTGGAAACGACAACAATGCCTTGAAAATTTGAAAATTGGCACCATCATTTTCCAAAATACTCCACCAGTTTCAGAAATGATACATTTCCATGTTTGTAGTAAATTTTTTGACTGTTCAGTGTTACTACAAGAAACCCTAAAAGTGGTCTTAGATTCTGAAGGCAATAGTCTAGGTCAACGTAGAATTTCAAACACAATCTTTTGGAACTGTAGATCATTTTTTTCAAAACAGGTTGGTAGGAGCTAGAACGAAAAAAGCACAATTTTTTGAGGGGAAATGCTTATCTCTTTTTTGAGGACCTCTATCATTCCTTCAGGAACATCTTCAGAACTAAAAATGTTTCTGAAAGACTTTCAACTCAAAATGATGGTCTTCACCGAATTTGTTCAATGTTCCTCGAATTTTTTCTTTTACATTCACTCCAATATGCTTATATAGGTACAATGGTACATAGATACCTATCGTAATAAAATTTTTTCAAGGTGTTGATGGACAATTGCCGAAAACTAAATAAATTTCAAAACTTGGAAGTAGCGGTAAGTAGTCTGCTGATCGAATTTTTCATCGACACTTTGGTGACAATGCAGTAAGCATAAAATCAATGAAATTCATCTCCTTCAAATTCTTCTAGAATTAATTAATCGAAAATTTACACTTCGGCGGAGGTTAAAACAAGTAAAGGTTTTTGATCATTGAATACCTCAGCTTTCCAGAATTACTTATCTATCATGGAGTGAAAAAAGGCAGGTAACACAAATGAATTTTAAAAACTCCAGTTCAAATTCATAATCATATTTAACTGGCGCAAGTGATGGATTTCTTCACTTTTTAATGAAAACGTTGCAAAACATACTTAATTATAAATGCCTTGAAAACATTTTATATTTTTTTTTTTGCCATTTTTCTTCCATTATAAGACTGAAGGTTTAAAGTACCTACCTAGTACATTAAGCTGAATCGCGTACAAAAATCGAAAGTGAAGACCCTAATTTTGAGTTGAAAGTCACCCCTAAAAATTTTAGCTCCAAAGAATTTCCTCGAAGTGAGACATGGTCCCTTAAAGAGGAGGTATTTTCTTAAAATCACGACTTTTTCGTTCTATTCTCCGCAGAACTGAACTGTTGAAAATTTGAAAACCGCTCATTTTTGAGTAAATTCCTTGTTTGAAAGGTATATTTTCTTCTATTAGTAGGTAAGATAACAAAAAATATAATTTCTGAAACTGGAACAATATTTTGGAAAGCAATGATGCCAACTTTTTGATCTTTATTTTTAATTTTAAAAAATCTAGAAAAGTGGCCAAAATAACTGGCCTTATCAAATTTTCTCGACTTTTAAAAGTAGCAAAAATTACCAAACAATTCAGTTTCAAAAATGAAATCTTTCGATGTTTTGGGATAGGTACCTATAATTAATGCGAAATGTTTGAAAAAAAATTTCAAACCAAAAATCAAATGTTTTTTAACCACTTAGAAGAATCTAGAAGTGGTTCAGAATTTTGATGAAATTGGCCTAGGTCGACGCAGAACCTCATCGCAATCTTCTGAGACTGATCCATTTCTCCCATAACAGATTGGACAAAGGCTAGATCGAAAAAAATACAAACTTTGATTTTTTTGGAAATACCACCCTCCCCCTCCAAGAACATTGCAAGGTCTACAAAATATTCTCAGTGACCTTCAAATTCAAAAAGATTTTATCTCGTGCGAACTGCAGAATATTGTGATTTGAAATATTTGTATGAAGGAAGTAATTCATTTTATTTTTTGCACATTTTCATTTCACATCATTGAAAGAAATAATATAATAATTACCTATAATTTATCACTCGTTCACACAGCTGATTTACCCTCAATTTCATCTTCATTTCATCGTATACTACATATATGCAATCAATCTCCGCATTTCTCCGCTGTATCAGTCGTCAAGCCACAAATAGCCTAATCAAATTTTATCGAATTTGAAAATAGCAAAAATGACCAAAAAATTCAGTTTCAAAAATGAAATTTTTCAATGTTTTGGGATAATTAATGCAAAATATTCGGAGAAAAAAGTTTTCAAATGCAAATTTACCCAAAATCGAGTGTTTTTTAACCACTCAGAAGAATCTAGACCATCCAGAGGAATATTTATGCTTTTAAATACATATGAAGGAAGTAATTTATTTTCTTTTTTGTGCATTTTCATTTCAAATCATTAAAAAAAAATGATACTGTAATAATAGGTAATCATTTATCACTCGTTCAAACAGCTGATTTACTTTCAATTTCATCTATATTATTAAATCAACCTCCGCCATATCAGTCAAGCCACAAAAAAAAAAGACAATTAAACCTTACGAGCTACTCTGCTGCCTTTTTCCACAAAATTATCTTTTTTAACCTCAAACACTGCAACCAATACAATCAATCCTTATACTTTGAATATAATTATGAACTCGTAAAACCCCTATGATCCATATCCTTCACTCATCTCCTCAGTTCATCTCCTACCTACACGCCTGTAAAACCTCCACCAAATTCTCACCCAGGTCAAAAAAAACCTACACATTACCGAGTCCACGTCCACGTAAATATCGCTCGTAAAAATAAACATTCGCCACACACAGCTCTAGGCCATGCTACCTGTACACAGACCTCCGGCTTGAACACAGGGCGGCCGCGTAATCTTTGAATGGTACTTTAAAGACTCCGGGTTTACGCATATTTCACTCATTAAACTCTTGTAAAATCAACCTATCAAATAACCAACGCCATCGCCATCTCGCGTAATAATACTCTCAACTGGTTTCTCCACACCTCCTTTTTTTTTTCTCCTTTCATGCTTTCTTTGAATTTCTTTTTAATAGCCCGCTTCGCGTATACTAATTCCTACATAGATAGTCTTGCTACCAATAAGTATGCAATAGTCGAAAGAAGGGATATACCAACATTTATGCAAAACTGCATTATGTGTATTTACGATCACCGGCGGCGGCGTTACGCTAATTAGTTCACAGTGTACGTAATTGAAAGTTGAAAAAACTCGTAAAAAATGGCAAATTGCATTTCTATATTGTTTTAATAGAGGTTTGGGAGTAAGTAAGCTTAAGTACATAGATCCAACTTAGGTAGGTATAATTTTTTATACCATATCGAATACTTATACACACAATATCCAAGTGAACCTACCATTCAGGTATGTATCAAACAGGGTGTCCAGGAAATGAGCGATCAAACTGGAACGACAGATAACCGAGTACCTACTAAACAATTTAGATGGACTTGCTTAATTGCCCATGTTAAAAATTGAAGTTAAAACACACTCGTACAAAAAAAAGTTGAAATAAATTTTTGATCATGAGTATGGATACACTTTGAGAGAAAATTGAGAAAAAACTTGATTAAATGAGTTTTGTTTTTGCCTAAATTTCAAATTGAAGGAGTTATGAGTAAATGAAAATTTAGAGGCTCTAAATCAAGTAGGAAGGGGCCCCAAGCTAAAGTCATTTTTTCGTGAGAATCAATAATTATTTTACCAACTACACCCATATTAATGGGAAAGAGGTGAAGTTAAATTATCTCCACTAATTCAATTCGTGCTACAAATTTTCAAAAAAGTGTGGGCCCTCCGTACCTGAAATTTGAGGCTACAAAATTTTCGTTGGCAACATTGCAATTAATTATTTGTTTTCCTTAACTTTCACATTTTTGTCTACCTATCTTCATCACTTAACCAAGTTTAACAGGACCTATCATTTTTTGGTCAACAGGTGTTTTGCCCTGCAGTACATTTTCGAGCCTCTTATGCTCGACCGTAGGAATTGCTCAAAAGTTTGAAAAATTCCAAAGCCGAAAATGTAATTTTCTGCCATAAAAAATATGTTTATTTGGTTAAGTACCTATATCTACTTGAATTACACCTAAATTTTTGTAAACTTTCACACTTCTTTCATTTGCTTAATTTGGTTTTTTTTTTCAAAAAATTTAATATTCCTCAAACTTGAGAAATGTCGAAGTCAGAAATATTTAGTTCCTGAAGTTATTTTATTTATTTATTAATTTGCATTTTTCTATACACTGGGCGTGTATAATTGCCATGATTTGTATGCCCTGTACGAATTTAGATATCTACTACATTTCATTGAGTACTGAGTAGGTATTTTTTTTTCCAATAGGCTAAATACAGTTTGCAATTTCTAATTTTCTATTAAAAGAACAGTCAATAAAATTTGAAAAATGAGGAATATTATTTTCCATAATCAAAAATGAATGTGGCTTAACTCCTCAAATAATAAATTTTTAAATGCTTTTGCCTTCACCTAGCGCGAGCTGTTTTTGTCATGAAAAATAAACGATAAATTTGTTTATCTTCTTAAAATTACAAATTGTAAAAAGTAAGTAATTTTTCGAATTTTGAATTTCTAAAAAAAATATCGCATAAGTTTAAGAAAATCAAAAATAATATTTTCTACCATCAAAAGTAATGTTGTTCAGCTTCTACGAGTAACAAGGAAACTTCTCAAAATGTCCAGTTGTTCACCTTTAATTTGAACGGGAGCGTGATTTTAGGAAAGAACACAATTCCACAATTCTAACCCCCCCCCCTATAACAAAAATTTCAGCAGCACGAATTGATTTTTTGATTTTTGGCCAATTTTCAAAAATTCAAAAAAGTTAAGCATTTTTGGAAATTTAATGGTGCTTTGAAAAATGATCATATTTATTTAGTAAAAATGATGAAAGTTATTCCTGATACTAATATCACCCCCTCTCGTCCTCTCAAATCGAATTTCACCATTTCTACGAGTTTATCGATATTTTGCTCGATTTCCAGGCGGACATCTCAACTCTCAAGTGAGCTTTTTTGACCACAATCTTTATATGTAAAAAAATTCAATAAAATATCAAAAACTTTCTGCTTGTGGAGAAGTTTTTGAAATTGTCTCGTATAAAATCAACAACGCCTCTAATTCGAATTTCACAATTTCGAGACGATTTGGAACCTCCAGTCCGATTTTCAATTTCTCCAGAATAATTTAAAAACTTCTCCAGACGACGAGGAAATAAATTTGGACACCTAAAAATCGAGTTGTGCCTTATTCTGGAGCCATGCATTAAACAAGGTTTTCCACATTTGGGCCAATTTCCAGACAAGTTCCTCAAAAATGTTTTTTTTTTGGGGGAGGGGGGACGAAAATAGGTGTGTATTTTAACTGGAAAATGCTGGTCAAAATCCCCTCGAGGTGTTTGTCAAAATTGCCTGAGATGAGAATAAACGCTTCAAAAAAAGCTGAAAACAATCCACAACTCGATTTTTAGCTGCTCAAACAAATTTTCACATCTTTCGAAAAAATTTTAAAATTCTGGAGAAGTCGGAAATTAAGCTCAAGGCTCCAAGTGGCAAGAGAGTTGAAGATGAATTTCCATCACTTTAACTGAATAAGTATGCATTTCTTTGGATGGGGGGGGGTACGCACCTATATCTCCAAAAATGGTCAATTTATTGAATTTTCGAAAATTCGCGAAAAATTAATGGAGGCAGTTGAAATTTTGGTTATGGAGGTTTCAGATCGTGCTTTTTCCAAAAATCGCGACCCCGTTTAAATCGGAGGCAGACACCTCGAGAGACTCCCTTTCAATAAGTTATTAATTTTTGAAAGCTATTGGTCCTCCTTTCACTAATGCTGACTGATATTTTTTTTTAAATGCCAAACACAAACTATTAATGAATTGGCTGACTGTATAGTAAACTATCGAATACTAAAAATTTCCTGTAAGCTTTGCCTCACTCGTACCAACACAATAATTACGCAATTACCAAGGTGGAAAGTTATCAAACCGTAAACATTGTTGGTGTACGATTTTTTCAACATAATTCGTTTCTCTTTTATTGTATATCCATAGATACAATAAATACTCGCACAAATTCTACAAACACGTTAAACTCCTCCTATAGTATAGTACTCGTATGATAAAGTAATTTTTACACAAATGGAGGTGTTTTTTTCCATACACATCCAAGCACACAGAGAGGCATCGCTATTCAAACGCATTCATTCAGATTAAGATTAATTGTCTGAATAAAATTTACAGCAAACGTCAACGCTGCTCGCGTTCGCGTACCTGCCTCTTAATGAATGGGAATAATAATGGCCATTAATTAGAATGTTTTCCATTTGTGGACACGTCGCGTCGCCATCGTAAAAAGAATAGTGTTTTTTTCCAACCATACACTTCTTTTCAGCAACCAAACCATACAACATAATATAACGTAAGTATGTATTAAAATAGTACATAAAATTTTATCATGTGTGCATACTCGACTCGTAGAAGAGAACCTCACCGACGTCGGCGGCGGCCGCCCAAGCCACCGCGCGTTGATTGCTTTAAAAAATTTTCACATTCCAGTGATTTTTATGATTATATACGCATCGCCCAGTCGCACTCGACCCCCCTCTTCTCCTTTTAGGCTACGAAAGCCTATGCTTAAATGAAAAATGCACCATCATTGTTCATTGAGCATAAAAAAACCCAAGTGCAAGTTGATTGCGCACGTGAAAAAAAAAATAGAGGAGAGAGAAAAACCTAGCCTACCAATGATATTATAGCCCATGGTATTGCAGTTCGGTTACGAATGAGTGACCATAACTGCAATTACCGTGTGTTATCTGTTGTCTTTCTCTATGTGTAGTAATTTTATTCTTTGTAAGAGATAGAGAGAAAAAAAAAGAAAAACAAATACGTGGGCAGTATTTATCCACGATGGGCTTTTATATAATGGCGGAGGTGGATATCATTCATAGTATATATATATGTACATTGTCCATATCACATTATGTAAATATCCTTTCCCAAGTGTATATTCTTGCTTTTTATATTCTTCAACTCCCTTTTTGTGAATACATATAGGTAACTAAAGTTACCCCAAAGACTCCCCCATCTTTTTACACCTATGTTTCTAAATCTTTTATCGATAAAACCGTCTCGTCGTGTTGTCTATTACACCTTGGAAAAGAAAAACGGTCAACATTTCGCAACAATTTATCCAGTACCCGATACTGGTACTTGTGGGTAACTTGTATCGAGACTAGAGGGACAAAAAAAATATTTTCTAAGGATTTGGAAACGTTCTCAGCATACAATTTGTGAGGGAGGAAGCAGTATACATATAAAAGAGCCAGTTTAACGGTTTTTGGTGTTTTTCATTTTTTGGCACTGTTGAAGTGTTGAAGGATGTATTAGGGTAGAAGAGGCAGATAGAGTTAAAGTGATGTGTGAAGGTATTTTTTTTAGGCACCATGGTACTTATATATTTGGTGAGAAAAATTGCTCTTTTTTAAACATCTATAGACTATATGATAACAGAAAGATTTTTATTCAATGATAAGTATCTTCTTGTACAATCATGAAATATCCACAGTATATAGGTACTTGTAAGCACAAAGTCTGCGCTGAAAATTGGTACTTTACGAAGCATCCAGCGTGAAATACCAGGTTTATGCGGCGATTTTCACGCTCGATGGGAACTGGAATTATATTATAAGCAACGATATGGAATCACACCGCTGCATGGTGTTCCAAAAAGTCGCAGGGTTTTTGACGCAGATGGTGGAGATAATTTGCAAATGTTTTATGAGTTACAGGACCATCAGAAGTATGATGATTTGGAAATAAAAGAATTTGGAAGTGATAAATTTGCAAATCAAGAAACGAACAAACAGCGCTCTAATATGAACAGTGGGACCTCGCTACAGGTAAGGTTACTTTATTGTCATTTTTTTTTTGGTAAGTACATATGTTGTAGTTTGGTTGAAGTGAAATATAGTCAATGCTTCAAAGCAGGAACTTTTGCCATCTTCAAAAGTTAGTGAAGTAAATTTTCAAAATGTGAAAAATTATGTTTCAATTAGTACAAACAGTGGGACCTCACTATAGGTAAGGTTACTTTATTGGTAATTTTTTTTTGATAAGTATGTGGTATGTTGGAGTTTGATTGAAGTGAAATATGGCCAATGCTTCAAATTAGAAACTATTGCCATCTTCAAAAGTTGGTGAAGTAATTTTCAAAATATGAAATACAACGTTTTAATTAGTACGAACAGCCGGACTGCAATACAGGTAAGGTTACTTTATTGGCAATTTTTTTTTTTTTTTGATAATTATGTACTTAGTAGGTATGTTGGAGTTTAATTGATGTAAAATATGGCCAATGCTTCAAATCAGGAACCTTCACCGTCTTCAAAAGTTTGTGAAAAAATTTTCAAAGTAAGTAAGTATGATGTTTTAATCATGTAGTACAAACAGTGGGACCTCACTATAGGTAAGGTTACTTTATTGGTAATTTTTTTTGATAAGTATGTGGTATGTTGGAGTTTGATTGAAATAAAATATGACCAATGCTTTGAATCAGGAACTTTCACCATCTTTAAAAGTTAGTGAAGTAATTTTCAAAGAATGTACAGATGATGTTTCTATTAGTCTGAGCAGTGGGACCTCACTACAGGTAAGGTTACTTTATTGGTAATTTAAAAAAAAAGCAGGTACCTACCTGTACGTTAGCATTTGATTGAAGTAAAATAAATCAGGAACCTTCGCAATCTTCAAATGAGAAGCGTTTTGCGATATGGGTCCTTGTGGTGATTCGATGTTTTTTTATTTTTTTATTGGTGATTCCGACTTACTTTTTCACGAGAAATCGAATGGTGCAATCAGATTTCGCCTATCTCATCAACTTCTCGTTTTAAAAATTACTTGAATATGAATACTTAAAAACTCACATTTTTGGGAAATTGAAAAACAAAGTTTTTGTTTCTTTTTGATTTTTTTTTTCAAAAAAAAGGTCGATGGAAAAATTATTTTATTGTTGTTACCTATGTAAAATTTCATGGCGAATCTGAATTTCTCGGTATTTTTTTGCGGGGTAGTCTGTAACGTTGTGTAAATTCGGCTGTTTACCACAAGGTCCCTTTTCTAAATCAGGTGATGATGAACGAATTTCGTCAAAATTTCACATCCAACCTATGCGCAAGACAACACTGCATCCGAAAATCAAAAAAAAAAATCGAAAAAATCGAAGCAATTCGATGTTTTTTCTCTCCTGAAAAAATTGAAATATCACCACAAGGGCCCTTATCGCAAAACCCCTCCCAAATGTCGCTGAAGTAATTTTGAAAGTATTAAGTAAGTAGGTATCTAGGTGATAATAACCCGGCTTTCTGTTAGATGTCATATACTTATACTACTTATCAGCTATGGCACCTATATTTTTGTTCAAGTTTAAGTAATTCTTTTGAGCTCTGAAGAAAAACAGGCAAATGATTTATTTCAAACATTCTCAACCTTCTAGTACACTTCATGCTCAATTCAGGGAATTGTGTAAAAATGATGACTTGTAGCTCAAACAAAAATCTCAATTCATCTGATTCCAAAATGAAAATGAAAAACAAAAAATTGAAGAAGAAATTTCCAAATGATTGACCAAAGTAATGGGAATTTTCTCTCATGTTGGTAGGTTTGACCAAAAAAAAAAACAAAACAATAATGAGGATTAGAACAAAAGTCGAGTTCAGCATACATGGCAACGGTCCAAATGTACTAGCTGTGGATTAGGTATTTAAGATTATGATGGATTCGAAGTAAATAGTCTACTAATCAAATTTTTCATCGACATTCCTGTTGACTGATTTTTCCTATCCTGAGATTTCATCTATGATCTAAGAAGGTACAGAAATATGTATAGACCTCAAATTTGAATTACGCCACCTTGAATTGAGGGGAAACTTATCAATTGAATATATTTTTGTGGTATTCTGCCCAAAGGCTAATTTTGATTTTTTTCAAGATTCTTTTTTGCTTTATTTCAAAAAACTAGTTTGTTTAAATTCAAAAAAAAAAAAAACACAAAAAAAACCTTCAGGGGTTTCAAATGTTAATTACCTACTTTCGTAAAAGATGAATTTACTCAAAAAATAAGCAATTTGCAATATTTCCAATTGCTCAGTACAACTTTAAAAGTGGTCTTGGATTTTAAAGGCAATGGCTCACCTTCACGCAGAATCTAAAATACCATCTTTTGAAACTGGGGCATTTTTCCTTGAACAGATTTGGTGGAACTGGGGCAAAAAAACTATGATTATTTCAAAAATGCTTCCTCTTTGAGGACCCATCATCACAATTGGAGCACCTTCAGAGATAAAAAATTTCAACTCAAAATGAAAGCCTCTACTGAATTTGGTCAAAATCCTTCACCCTTTTTTTTCGCGATCGATCCTAATGCACGTAGCACGAATGGTAAAACAGATATCGTTCTTGAATGCTAAGACCTAAGTATTCAATTCAAGAAAAAAAAGTTGAATTTGGGCCATTTGATCAAAATTATTGTGAAAAGTGTGGTAATCGAAGAATTCCGACACCCTGAGTACAAATCTAAAGTTGATTTTTTCAAAATAGGTACAATTTTTAATACCCACTCATGAAATGTGCAAGCAAACGATAAAAATTGAATATACTGAGCGATTTTTCGCAGTAATCAACTCCAACTCATTCGAATTCACTATAACTAAAAACTATAAAGAGATAGGTTAATTGGTTTAATTCCAATCAACTAATTAATATGTAGTAAGTACCTGTGTAAGTATGTTATTTTGAACAGAAGTTATCATCATGAACAAATTTGGGAAAAATTTCAGGCTAAGGTTGTATGCAGAGACAATCTTCATACTGATCCTCTTTATTTTACGTAGATAGGTAAGCGAATTCCTCTCAGCAAAACAAAAATTGGTTGAGATGTCTTTGGAGCAAATTTTAAATAATCTTGAGTCGGATGAGTAGGTAGATGTAAAAACACATCCAGTTTGGATACCTTTAGCCTTTAATCGACTCATTCAGAAACAATGCCTCATATGAGGGAGTTGTCCATCTTTTTGTACTGTTGAAAAGAGACAGATTTTGTTTAGACAGTTTTTCTTTTTTCTTTTTGCCTAAGACTGGAATTTAAAAAGTTATTAAAACTTAAAGTTTGTAAGTTCGGGAGATTTTTTGGAATTTTTCGTGCTTTTGCTTAGGTACCTACTTTGAGCAGTATCAACTTTTTAAAATTTAGTTTTAGGCAAAAAGTTGTCATAAGAAAATTTGTTCAATTTTAGACGCTATATTTGATGATCATTTTTTAAATTTTGATTTTTTTTCTCAAAATCTGTTAATAACAGTTTAAGTAAAGCAAGTTGGACAAAAAAAATCGCTCATTCTTTGATGTATACATATTATACCTACTCACTACTCTGATCCATAAAAATTAATGATGACCTTTAATTTTTAAAAACATAACATTTTCGAACCTTTCATTCCGAAAATGAATTTTTTAAACATAAAAATCAAAATTTGTCTAAATTTTCTATTAGGATTAACTCCATAGATTTTGGTATGGCATGGCACAATTTTTAGTTTTCGTAAAAGAAATATGACAATACTTCCCAGAATACGGGGGAGGGAGATGAGAGGTCCTAGATATTGCACGCAATCCCATTTTTTTTTCATCGCCACTTTCTTACATTTCAAGAATTAAAAAAAATCTCGACCCATCTTCAATGTTTTTCCTTTCAAAAAAAATTAAGAAAAGCATACTTTACGAAACACCCTGTACCGTATAAAAATGACAATCGTTAAGTAACAAATAACAAATTACAAAAAACAACGCGGCGGCAGCGTGTAAAAAAAATAGGGAAAAGAACTACGTAAAAAAGGGGAAAAATGAAAAACGATTATCATTACCTTTTAAAAGCATCGGAAAATGAAAATAAATTATGAGGGTTTTTCGTTATTTTTTAAGTATTGAGTAAATTAAAGGAAACGGGTGGTTTTTCTTGTTTGCTGTCGTTCGGCAAAAATCGAAAAGATTTTTAATGGAACATTAACACCTCTATTAAATTGTTGCAGTGATACATAAAGTTTTGCATAAAAATACTCGTAATACAGATGAGAAAAAAATGATGACCAGAGTCAAAGTATAAGTATGTTGTATTGGTTACGTATTTCGAAGGAAGTGAATTTATTAGGGTTGGATTGGAAGGGAGTGGGGAGGAGGAGGTGAGTAATTTTACATGTAAAATATACATAGGAAGTGGGTGCATCTTTGTATGTTTTAATTTTTCATCAGCGACAGTTTTAGAAATGTGTTTTTCGTAATTTTCATCAAATTGTAAACCTACCTAAAGTAATCGTTCATCATCTTATTTTTTTTTTTGAATTGTACAGAAACCAAAATCGACTATCTCATCAATAGCTTGAATTGTTTTTATCTTTTCAAATAATAAGTAAGTAATTTTTAATCGAGGTTAATATTTTCGACTTATTCATCAATTCTTGCTCCTTGCTCAAAGCATACATTTCATGATAAAAATATTCATCCCTAAAAATACTCCCAATTTCTCGACCAATTCAATTCCTACACAACCCAATCTTACTCCAATTCTTTACAGCACGTTGCTAAAATAAAAACCAACTTTTAGAACCCATTCGAAAAGTAAAAACGATTAATTTAAAAAAGGCTTTAAAAAAGGGAGTGTGAGTTGGTCGACGGGTACACGGTCGTTAGTTTTTTGTCAACGTGATTCGAATTCTATTGGCTGTTTAAAAATATAGCTTTCGTCGCACCATTTAGGTAAATACGTCTGTGAGACGACAGCGAGAGAGAGACAGATAGAGAAAAAAAAGCTCAGAAATATTCACGCCGCCTGCGCCATCCAGCGATGAAAAATTCTCTCATTTGTCGACTCTCTGCGATCAAATCAAGCTAATGCATTTTTCACACGCTGCCGGAATTTTTTTTTCACTCTGCTTCAATCAAACGGTTTTAGGTTGTTCATTGAAATAGACAGAATGAAAAGAGGTAATTATTACACCGAACCTTAGCCTCGACCAGCAATAGGGTTCGAATATGTACCTATAGTTGCATAAAAAGAGTACATAGTACCGAAGGTCCATTATCATAACGAGTTTAAAACAAAAGAATATTAATTCGTTAGATTAATCCCTTTTCATATCCTAGAAGAATTTTTTTTTTTCATCTCGAAATGTAAAAAGATTCCTGGTAGGTATTTTTTTTCCTACTTGCGAAGGGATCGTCCGCGTACGTCCCTTTCCTGTTCAGTGTTCACGTACCTACCTCGAGTTCCCATTTGTCCTGTTCTGTCCCTTTTGAAATTCTTAAATTTTAAGACCCGGACCGTTAAAAGTCTCATTGTTTTAAGAACATAAATAGACACTTCCTGCTAGAGTATTTAAATCACGACGCGATGAGAAATTACTAACGCATCGTCGATCAACGTTAAACAAGCAAATGAGTTTTAATCAACGATATTTTCATACTATTTTTTTTCCTTTTACACTGGGATGCTTCTTTACACACGTCAGAATGCAGCTTTTATACACGGATACGTGGTCGTAAATCAAAGAATATGGATTCGGGGCTCGTTTGATAGATTTACAGCGAAGGTTAGGTTAGGTTAGGCGCGTGCCTATGCCTTCGCAGATGATTTATATAGCTCTTGTGAGAAGCTACGAGTGCGTGTGTCTGCGAGCAACTCGTCCATGTGAAGGACCAGTATCTTGATACGATGTTTTTGAACATTTCTAGATGGATAATTGAGTCTCCCTTTCTCTCTCTTTTCAAAAATCAAACTCAAGAAATACCAACTCAAAATAAAGGAATACTCGAGGCTGAAAAAATTGACCCTTGGATGCCTAAAAAACCAGCAGGCCTAATCCTCGAAACGATTCGATTTATTAAACCAACGTTAAATTTTATTTCCAATAAAAAATTCGCTCAATTTTCCCAAGCATTTGACCCCAAACTTCATTCATTCCTGCACTCTCCATCTCTCTCACTCTTTTAATATTTTCCCAATGTCTTCCCCCCTCTCCCTTCTAACCTCACGAAATCGACGCCAACACCAATTTAATCCACATCAGAAGAGAAAAAAAAACGAAGAAAAAGAAATAAAAAATTCTCACTCGTACTAAAAAAAAAAGAAATAAATGAAAAAAGAGAAGAGATTGCTATACGTAGTTAAACCCTATCGAACGTCAAAATCGAAAAATAATTTAAATCATCAGTAATGCGAGAAGTAGTCGAAAAAAAAGGGTTATTTTAATGAAATTTTAATAAAATAAAAGAAAAAGCAGATATTGAAAGAATAATATTAAAAAGATTGAAAAGAATATTAAAAATTAGCCCAAGATGCTTTGTAGTTAGCGGATAATTTCGCGTTATATTAACCCTTTTTTTCCCTCTTACTACTACTCCGGTCTGGTGTGTTTTTTTTTTCATTACTTCTTTTTCTTTCGTCTTTGGTGCTTCTTCTGTGTGTAAGCTCTCGCGAGCATTAAAAAGTTCTACTGCGTGAAACGGAATGTATAAAGAATGCAATGTGATTTTTCTTTTTAACGAGTCTGTGATAAAGATGGGGGGGGGGTGATAAAAGTGTTATTTTTAGAATGGGGTTAGTAAGGTATGTTTTGAGCAACAGGAAAAAACTATTTATTGAAGCTTAAAAAAATCGATAAGGATGAGTTTTACATAGGTAAGTTTTTTCTACACATTCACATATGTTTTAAAGTAAAGGGGGGGGGGGGTGGAGAAGTTGCTGTTTCATAAAAATATATACCGGCTGAATTTTTAAAAAAAATTATTTCAAATTATTTTTCACGTTATTTTGAATCAATTCATTAGTAAGTAATATACCTACTAGGTATATTGTTCGGTAAGACTGATTGCTAAATTTTTTGTACTTTCCATTCCCCTCTACTCGTGCTCAATTGGGCCAAAATGTTTGAAATTTTGGACACAATTTCTTTCGAAAAATTGGACTGTGATATTTGTAAAAAAAAATAAAATTGAATTATCACTTATTTTTGGAATTCAGAATTCCTCAAAACGAGTAGGGGAATTTTTCAAAATCAAATTCAAGAATTTAGATAGAAACAATTGATTAAAAATCAAAATGATGAAAATTTGCAGTAAAATTTCATAAATTGAAAATTTTTTCCATATTTTTTCCTCGATTGTTTTAGAGGAGCTGTTAAAGAAAAAGTCGATACCCCAAAATACACATTTCATTCTCTCTTTTTGACCTCTTCGATACCTCAAGATAAAAAATTTTCAGGTCGTGACAAAATAGGAATAAAATCGAATCAAATGTCTTGGTTTTTTTTTTTTTTTTAATTGTATTTCGGAATTTTGTTGGATTCCGGTTGAAGCATAAAAACTCATACTTACCATTTCTATGCAGCATCAAAATTTTTCAATAGAAAAAAATTTCACATTCAAAAAAACAATAGGACAATGAACTTGCATAAAAAATAAGTTCCCATATTTTATGGACCATTTCCAATTTTTTGAATTTGATTTCGACAATTTGGCAAGTTTTCAATTTTTGCACTGAAATGAGGTGCTTTCAACTCATTTTCCCTTTTAATTTTTAAAATGAAATTTCAGCTTTTCAAAATTTTTGCACTTTAGCTCTCTACGCAGTTTTTTATTTCATTCAAAAAAGATTTTTTTTCAAATTCAGAAACATTACAATTTAAATGGTCAAAAATTGCCAAAAATTCCACTTTTCACTGTAGATTTTTTTTACTGAATTTCAAAATTATAGAATGAAATTTTTTTGAAATCGAAAACCCCCGCGACATTTGACCCTTTTCATTCCATTTTTTGTCGTGATAGAAAATTTTTCTTCGTAAGCAGTCGAAGTTGTTAAAAAAATAAAATAAAATGAAAATAGAATTAAATTATATTTTTGAATGGAAAAGAAACAGAAAATTTTCAAGATGATGAAATTTTATGCCAAATTTTAATCAATTCGACCTTTTGTTTTTCCCTTAATTTTTGAAATTTGGTTTTGAGAATAAACCTATTACAAGTAATCTTTTTGAGAAAATTGAGGGAATCCTTAATTCACAAAGTAAGAGATAAATTCAATTCTTTTTTTCCAAATATCACAACCCATTTTTAAATTGAACTTTTTTCATGAAAATTTTTGAAATCTATCCATTTAATTATTCTGTTATTTTTGGGAGGTCCAAAAATATCTACAGGAATTTTCAATGGTTGAAAATCAGTCATAAAACTGACTAGAAGTTGTAATTTTGTCAATCGCTGGTAAAGGATTGAAAGAAGTATCCAATTTAAAAGTCAATAGGTCACTATCCTTTCTGGGAGAAAAAGAGGTGACCGAAGGACCAGTACTGGTGACTTTGCCCTATAAGATGTCAAGAAACCAGCATTTTTTCTAAAAATGGCCCCCAGCTTCCCAAACCTTCGAGTGGCCAGAAATCTCAAAATTCTGCTGAGTGATGTCTTTTTACCTACTTAAAGTGAACTCCCCCCTCCTCCCACTACGTTCATGAAAACAAAACTTCATTTGATTTTAAGACACGTTTGACGAATTGAAATTTCCAAAGATGGACTGGAGGCTCCAGAGTAACTCGAAACTGCCTCGAGTACCTCTGAAAATATGTTACCTATATCATACGTACCTACTTAATTTCATTTGTCTAAATTCGCTAAGTAGGTAAAATGTTACGGGAATTGAAATTTTTCAAAATTACTGGAGACTCCAGAAGAGCTCAAAATGGTAAAATTTTGAATTTTTTACCTCAAAAATATCCAAATTTGATTTTCAAAGATTAACAAAATGGACTCCACCATCTAAAATTTTGGACTGTGGGGTATTTTTGCGTGATTTTTTGGTGCAGATTTGTTTGGATTCAGAATTTCTCATAAGCTCGAATACCTCGACTACTTTCGATATTTTTACAGAAACTGAATGAAATCAAAATAGTCAAGTTTCAAAATTTGCAGTCCATATTTATTTATTCATTTTTTTTAAATATCTCAAAAACGAAATTTTTCAATAAAAAAAAATCTTGACACTTGAAAGAAGGAAATTCAATTTTCTATACAACTTGGGTCCTTATTTTTTTGGTTGCAAAACACCTTGTTCAGTCTGTAAATGACTTTAAAATTAACTCAATGGTTCGAACGGTCCCTTATCAAAGCCATCTATTTTGGTAAGTTTTTTTTTTTCTGTAATATACTTTTCGTACCATTTTAGTATTTCCAATCATAAATAAATATTCGAACAATCAAAAGAAAAACAAGTTTTTTCTCATACTTAGGTACTATAAAAACTTTTCTCAAAATCCACGTTTTCCAAAACGCCACAAAAAATCATCATCATCAGGCAATAGTCACCTGCTCGCAACAGACGAAAAAAATACCACGTGACGACAATTTCGAGATAATAATATAATTACCTCGCCTAAATATTATTTTTCTCAGCTATATAATGCTCTTTTTCATTAAAATTACATTACAACCCTTTTTTTGAAAAACTTGACTCTTTTTTCGTGTAGTCGTCGTCGTCGCCAAAGACGAGGAGGAGAATTACAGCAGTATTTTTGCAATTTGAAAAAACATTTAACGAGTTTCGTAGTCGTCGTAGGTCGCACCAGGTAAATAATTTTTTCGACAACATCGAACTCGTGAACATCTCATCTATGAGTTAAAAATGGTGAAAAACGAAAATCCAAACTATATACAGACCAGAATCTCCCCTCGGGGTATTTTCCATCATCTCGTTCAAATCAGCCATTTTTTTTTTTTTACAATTTATCCTGCACTTATGCGCGATGATTATGACATTACGTTCTGTTTAGGGGGGTCGCATCTCGTACGTATATCTCGCATCCCTTGACTTTGGTGCACTTGGCCAGTACACTATACATATAATAATGAAATGCGTCCAGTTTTACGTGACGTAATCCTTTATGTAGTATAATACTCGTATACTCGTAGGCTATAGTACACAACATACTATAAGTAGGATATAATTCATCATGCGTTATCTATTATTACGCTATTCTCCCACGCGACGTGCCGAATGCATAAAAATTCGCCATTTTTTTACATTCGTTTTCAATTTCAAAAGCGCACCCTGCTGCATTTTACGCCCGATGCGATGTTACGAGGCAAGGGTCGTTGCACTTTCAAAGCTGTTTTAAATATGAAAAATATTAAATTTATTATGCACGCAGTTATATCCTATACGTACGTAAACGTATACACAGTACAGCATGGTAGTGAGGGTTGATGTATTGCACCATACCATCGTATACCACCGCAATGTGCTCGACTTCACGTCATTCGCCATTATTACTCGTATTTGCCTTTTCCTTTCCTATACTGCACGCTTTGCTGTAAAGGTAGCCTGCGTTATATTTACGCACATTTTTGCCAATTTCAAAATGCATAACTCTTCAACCCCTCGCTGCGCTGATTTCTGACCGGTGTAGTCGTCTCTCACTCTACACTGTACACCTTCCTGTCAACCGTATCAAAATGAATTTTCCTCTGGGTAACTATTTTGTACACTCCCATATAGTCTTCTTTATCGAGAATAGAGCTATATAGGTTCGTGTAGGAATTAATATGAGGAGAAATTTTATGTAGGTAGGTAGGTATAACGAAGTAATAATGCAATATTGTGAAAACCTCGGTTTGGTCAATTTTCAGCATTTTGCTGGTGCCTTTGAACAATAAGGGTACGAAATAATGGAGTAAAATGTAGTATCTTTGGCAGAGAGTAAAATTTTAATGAAATTTTGAAATTTGAGGTGCGTTTGTTGGGTGGTTTTTTTTCTCAGATAATAGCCATCTTGATGATCCCGATCGAGTTTATCAACGACAAATCATTTTACTGGAGAGAGAAATGAATTAGTACTTATCAAAGAACTTAATCAACCTCTTTTAATTTGTCCTTTTGTAGTATAGATATAAAATTACTAATCTGATTCTTCTCAAGATTAGTCATATTTTTGTTGTTATGGACCATTGTCGTAAAGATGTTTTGGAAGTTGATCCATGGGCCTTGTACACCATTGAACTTTGGCAGATTAGATAGGTAGTGGAAGTCGAATCGACGAAGTCTGTTGATTTTGAATCTTTTTTAGCGAAGTACGATGGGCAATTAGACGATTACAAAGATATTTGTATATTTGCAGAAATTTAGTTCGTTCTTCCTGATCGACGTTGTTATCTATAATTTTTTTTTCTTTCAACTTTTAAAAGTGGACTGTACTGATTTTGAAAACATTATGAAGAGATTTTACAAATACATCTTATACATAAGCTTATTTAATTTTGCCTATAGAAATACAATATTTAGGTAGGTAGTATTTTACCATGAATTAGCTATGTTACTCATCCCAATAAATTCCTGCTTTAAAAAAGAAGAAAAACAGAAACAAAATGCTGTATAAAGTAAGTATTTAAAAAATTTAGGACCAACTAGGGTAAGAATGAATTTCTAGTTTCAAGTACTCGAATAGAAACTTAGATAGATGAGGGTATAGTGATTGAAATTTGTTAATAAGAAGACACAATGGTAAATAAGCCAATGAATAGGTAAGCTACATATAAACATGAACATTAAAAAATTAAAAAGCAAGTGAAATTCATGTGCTCTTAGGTTGAACTCTGTTGATAAACTGGTCATCATAAGACAGTTTTGTATCGGCACATTTATTTAAAATTTTGAAAATTGCACTGAATTTAGCCTAAAATAGGAGTAGACCGTCCGACTGATTCAGATTCGCCACACAAATTAATGAAAATGAGTCCTAATTAAAATGAAAATATACAGGGTGGTTCATATCTAAGGTTCCAAGAAACATTTTTTCAAACTTGAGCTATACCTATTAATTTTACTTAATAAGCTTTCAAGATTACTTGAAACTGCTTAGAAAAAATTAACCACACATCAATGAAAATAAATTTCATGCTTCAAAATTTTGTCCTCCAACAATATCTTTAAACCGCTTAATTTTTCCTAAAAATCGTTATACCTGCGATAAAAAAAACACTTGAAATTCAAATTATTTGTTACAAAAAAATCAAATTTTTGGGAAAAACCAAGGATCTCAGAGAAAAAATTCAACAGAAACAAAATCTTGGAGCATACATAATTTCGCAGCTATCGGTATTTTAAATAAGTAAGTAACTTTTTTATTGACAATTTTTTTGGGAGAAAAACCACGAGTCCTCTGAAAAAATTCAGAGGCACAAAAATGTAGGTAAAGCATAAAATTTTCAATCCATCAGGGGTGCCTTATTCATTCTCTTCGCTGAGATTAATGATGGAGAATTTGACCTTGTTTTCAATACCTATTTTCACTATGAAAAAGGATGGAGGGGGCGGCAAGAATCCTACTATGAAAGTAAAAATTGTAGAGCATAAAATTTTTCATCAATTTTTTCAAAGCTGATATTTTCAGCAACAACTCAAATTTATTATTTGTGATGATAAATTCGACATTTTTTCCAACCTTTTCATATGGCCATTTCAGACACTGAAGGTTGCATAAAATGGGGGTCCTCTTTTTACAATTTTATAAATTATGGTCAATAAAGTTGATCTGATTTTTCACTTGAAATGTCTCACTTCTTATCTGAAAAAATTGATTACACTTCACGAATGAAAATTATTGAGTACTACAATTTCGTGTTCCCTTCATTTTTCCCAATGGGGTCTACTTTTTCATAAAAATTTGAAAACTCATTCGTCAAAAATATCGATTTTTGGGAAAAACTGAAGATCTTAGAGAAAAAATTGAAGAGAAACAAAATTGTTGAGCTCAAAATTTCCTATCGAATAGTGGAATGTGATTCATTGGGAGGGGGGGGGAGGTACATTTCAAACAACAGCTCGAATTGAATATTTGTGATGAAAATATTAATTTTTTGATAAGTAACTGTTTTTTTGCAAATTTTTTTGGGGAGAAAAACCAATATTCCTTTGAAAAAATGGAGAAGAATAAAACTAAGGACCGTAAGGAGCATAAAATTGTCCATCCATTAGAGAGTGCCTCATTCATTCTCTTCACTGAAATTGATGATGGAGAATTTGATCTATTTTCCTCAATTTTTTCACTACAAAAAACGGCAGGGGAGGGGAGGGAATCCAAAAATTCTACTACAAAAGTGAAGAGAAACAAAATTGTAGAGCATCAAATTTTTCATCAATTAGGAGAGTGTCATTCATTTTTTCAAAGCTGATAATGTATTTTCAGCATCGACTTGAATTTATTATTTGCGATGATAAATTCGACATTTTTTTCAACCTTTTCATTTATGGTCCCTGCAGACCTCGAAGGTTGCATAAATGGGTGTCCTCGTTTTTACAATTTTATAAATCATGGTCAATAAAATTGATCTTACTTTTCACTGAAAATATCTCAATTCTTGTCTGAAAAAATTGATTACACTTCATGAATGGAAATCATTGAGCTCTTTAATTTCGTGTTCCCTTTATTTTTCCTCATTATAGGATCCTTCATTTTTCCTGAAAATTGATTTTTGTGGTGAAAAATTGACTTCATTTCAACTTTTTTAAATAACAAATTAGAAATATATTTTTTTAAATTTAAAATTAAACAAGTAAGTATTTAAAATTTAACCTATGCCTGCGTATAGAAATTCACGAATTGATCTGAATTTTCAAAATTTCTCTAAAATTTGAATGGTAGGTACCTGCCATACTTTGGAGCTATTTGGAAAATACATCCCGTTTTATGCAAATGAATTTCTGTTCCAAGGGGACTGTCATTATGAAATAATGTTATGAAAGAGGGGACAGAGCTAGATCAAAGATCCTGCTGAAAAGAGTGCCCTGCCCTAATATGACATACCCGATCTCCAAATAAACAGTTTGATTTTACATAAAAAATTGGCAACAATTTGTATCATCCTGGGAAATTGTATCAGGATGGCCACCAAAATTTTGTAATTTCAATGAATTTTCTTCAATAACGCTTTGAAACTGTTTCAGAAAAGTACTCGTATCTGTGAGAAAAACTGCATGAAATCATTGTGTTGCAGTTTTGAAACCAATTTCTCCCAATTTCCCACAATATGCACTATGCAGCATTAAAAATTGAAATACTTAATAAGTAAATCAAAAGGTTCGAATATTCTTGAACAGAATATCATAAAATTCCAGTCTTTCAACATTCAAACATGATGTCTGAGAAAAGAGGAAAAACTTCAAAAAGCACCAGTAAACCCAATTCTCACCTATCAAAATAGGTACCCATAGGTAAGTTCTTGTTTTATGTATTATAATTTTTTTTATTTCGAGCAATTCTCCTATTCTTATTTTTAGGTAGGGATAGTTACCTATCTAGGAGCTTGATGAATGAAAAATATTAAAATTAAAAATTAAATATAGGAATAGTTACTTGATTTTTTTTCAAGAAATAAGTTTTTAAAAACTGGAAAAATCAATCAAAAACAGAATTGAAATAGATGGATAACTAATTAACTAGGTATTGAAGTAAGTAATCATTAATACTAATTCATTTCAAAAATGTAATACTAATTTCGTAATTTTGAATTGTTCATGACTGATTATGATTCAATATTTCTGGACAGATACCTATCTATTCATCAACAAAAATTTAGTGAAACTGAAACTGAAACGTGACGTTTTATTCAAAATTTTCAAGTATAGGTGAGCGCTAAATGAAGACCAATCAGCTGATCACTGAATCAAATAGGTCAAAAGACGAGCATTGACACATCTAAACAAAAAAATGTCAACTTCATTCGAAAACTAAATAATCCAATTTCCACTCTCAAAACCAGCCAAAACATATCTCATTTTATAAAACAATAAAAAAAAACACCTTTCATTAAAAAAATACCATACCAAGGCACACGTTGCCCAAAATAAACACCATCAGTAAGTATAGGTATTCAATAGGTAAAGAAAAAAAAATTCCGGCACATTGTAGTAAGGATTCATAAATTATTATAACGAGTTGTAACGACGAACAATACAAAACGAGTAATTTAAGGTGATAACAATAAAAACTCGATAAATTTGATTCAACAACTTAACAACTAACGCCTTGAGCCTTGTGAATATATTTCACGTTAATTAATATCACCTGCTTCTCGAACCACACGGTCATCGTATATTGAAAAATTTGCCAGCGGTGGCAGGTTGGAGGGTGTAGTTGATAGAGATACTATTACACCTACATACCTATACATAATTATATAGGTAACCTTACAGAGTATCTATGTGTGTATCTGTAGACATTCGGTGCATTAATCCTCCTGCATTTGATTGGTATCGTTATTTGGCACTTTATTTTTTTCCCTCTTTAATTTTTTTTTTTTTTTTTTTTGTTAAAATTTGAGTGAATGAAACAAAAAATTGAAGAATCGAATGAAGTTCATTCATTCATAAAATACTCATCATTTTTTATATCGTTCAATTTGCCATCAAATCTATCCCATTCCCCCCTTCATCCAAAAAGAAACCAAAACTCCAAAGATTTATCAAAATCTCCAGGTACCCACACACACGAATGAGGAAAAAAATACGTACAACATCAGTATTAAACTATATACTCTACATACGGATAGGATATGCGGAGGCGGACTATAACGTATTCCAGCTCGGTCAGGGCATGTCTGTTTACTTATGTGCACATACCCCATTGGGCATTGTGTACTAGGGTGGAGATTTGCAACCCCCCGCGTATTCGAGAGCCGAACGGATGCACATTATGTGTTTCCCTGTCCCTGTATACTCGTATATGTATGCTTCTGCTTCTGTACTAGTAGTAGGTATTTGTATGCACCGGCTTATATAGTACACCGCGCCGTTTTGCGCTTTACCCCCCTCGAGCCACCCCCGGAAACGACATCGTTCATTTTTTTTTCTTCTCTCGAACCCCCTCGGACGTCCCTTTCGCACAGGATGTACTTCTCTAAAGCCATGTTGCAATTCGATGCAAGCTAATTCGTATTCGGGTAATTGCTTACATAAACGAACTGATTGGATCCGTAAATTCGTTTACCGTCCGGCGAATTTTACAACCTGAACTACGGGTTAACGTTGTAATTTTAACTTAATGGTTATTTTGAATTGTGAAACCATACGTGTGCTGCGATGCTTTATGGACCGTTAGAATACCTATATACTTTTGTATGGGTTAAATATACTTAGGTGTAGGGTTTTCTTGCCATACATATAGAATAAGATTTCTTTTTTTAATTGGGATAATTTGAAGATATCTTGGGTTGGGGGTTAAAGGAAGGGATTTAGAGAAGAGACAATTAGGCGACTTATCTGTGTGTTCCATTTTACATGTTTGGAGGAATGAAAGATTCAAACAAGTATAAGAATAATCGAGTATAGGAAGTTCACTTCATTAAAAATTTTAGGTAGGTATAAGTGATCAAAGGCAAGTTTTTTTAAATAAGTAGCTATTCAAAGAACATACTTGCGCCTCAGTTTACACATAATAAAAAAATAAACTGAATTAAATTTGAAATCAAAGAAAAATTTCTATACCAAAATGCAACATTCACTTAGCATAAAAAATAAAATCACAGACTAATTAGCTTTTTCTTTCTCTATTTTCAATGGTAAGTTTTCTTTTTTCTTAAATTTTTGAAAGAAATCAACATATGTAGGTATAAGAGCGATTCTTGCCAAATCAGAACTAGAGAGGCTGGATTGGATATGGAAAGGTCATGATAAAATGAAAAAAGTGAAATTGAAAACCGTGAAAATCCTCATATTTTCCACAGGTACCGACTGCTGTAGATTTTCATCTGAAACTTGGTCAATAAATAAACCTGATCAGTGATCAGAGTAGAATAGACGCATTTGAAATGATGAATTGCCATAGAAAAATGCTGTGAGTATACCTTGGATTGCGAAATGAACGAATGTGCCAACCCACAACGAACTCCAAGTGATCAATAGACTCACCTGAAGCAGGAATTCCTGAAACTTGGTACATAATTTTTTAGAATAACTACAGCTGATGGGATCAATTTTTCACATTCTCAAAAAATTGAAAAAAATTTGATAAGATTTTGGCTATTTTTAAAAAGTTGGCAATATTGAGAAATTGATACCATACTGCATTCAAAAGAATATACTCTCAGTTCCAAAAATTATCGTTTCACGTTAAGAAAAAAAAATTAAAGCATGAAATTACTCTTGAATGAGTAATCTGCAAATTTTCAACCATCATGAAAGTGATCTTGGATTTTAACAGTAAGGGCACAAGTTGATGCAGAAACTTGAACATGGGTGGGTACACAATTTATTCAACTAGGAAACTTTTTTTCTAAGGTAGCTTAAAACGACTAAGTATTTTAATAAGTTCCTTGAATTATTACCACAAAAATTCCTTAAATGCATCAAAAAGACGTTCTGCAACCATTGACAGATATCTCGAGAAAGATTCATTCGAAGAACTCCATCATGCTCAGAAGTGAGGAGATTATATTATCGTAGTATCTAAATTAACATACGTATTTCAATATTTCCTTGAAATGTTCACAAAAAAATCAAACATTTTTTTTTTGACAAGAAAACACGAAAGCAAGTAAAAAAAATACCAAAATCTCTAATGCTAGAAAAATCCATGAACTAGACATAGAAACATGGAACCACCATTCACAAATACATCACCAGGCCAAATTTCAGCAGATGAATTTTCAAATCAAATGGACTTCACGTCACTTGAAAATAGAGAGTTCTCAATTTTTGGTGAATTTTTAGAAAAATTATACACTTTTCGCATCATATTTTTTATGAAAACGAAATTACATCTCTTCCAAGATGAATGAAATCGGATTTTTTCAACACATATTCAAGCATTGATTTCTGCAACACCCTCTTCCGCATCACCTTCGCCCACTGATGATCTCGACATTAATTGGTCGAACCGTTCTGGAGCCTTCAACGGATTCTCGGTTTTTTCCATTTAGAAAAAATTGTCATAAAAAGACCAAATCAAAAATTAGGCATCTGAACTCCGATTAATAAATTTTGCCACCATTTTAAGTCGCTTAGGAAATATTTAAGTCAATTCTGGTCGATTCAATTTCTAAAAATTTCCTGTGATTATTTTTGAATTTTTTTTTTCAAATCAGATCTCAAAAATTTGTACCTAAATTGATCAATGAAGTGATTAATTCAAGAATATAGAACCTGACTTTCATTTCGACTATTTTTATGGCAATTTTTTCTCAAATTGGAACATCCGAAAATCAGCTAAAGCTCCGGAATACCTCGACACCTTAATCATAATCATTTTAAGTAAGTACTCTAAAGTGTAACGATGCAAGCAAAATTTTCACTTTCTACCTAAATTTTATTCAAACTTGTATTTTTCCTACAAAATAAGTCAAATTTGGGTTTTAAAAATTCATTAAAAATCAAAAAAATATGGGGAATTTATTTATTAGGAATTTGGATTAACCCTTTGAAGGTTCTATAGGTTTCTATGTTAATTGAAGGGAAACAAATTGCTTTGAAGAGTGTAACAAAGTACCCTACCCAATTGGCCAAAACACATAAAAGTTGAACTTTTGAGAAAGAATCATTTTGGAAAGTGAAAGTTTTGAAAAAGCTCAATTAATCCTTAATTTCCAACAAAACAATTGGATTTTTTTTTCAAAAATAATTCAAGAACATGAGTAAAAAACATTAGTCGAGCGCTCTTTTTCAAAAAATTAATAGGGCAAAAAGATGTGTAATAACGATAGTAAATAAGGTCATCTGCCAATTTTCAAGTTAAACAAAAATAAAAACTTGACGAAAGAAAATATGCCTTTGACCAAAAAATGAAAAGAAAAATGTAGGCTGCAAAGAGAGAGTTTCTAGTCATGTCATAGAATTTTGTCCAAAATTGGGCTGAAATCTATCACAAAATTTGACGAAATTACGATCTTTGTGTGTGGGGGGGGGGGGGGTGGTAGCCACGTAATAATCAATTTCGCCAATTTTTTTGTGTCATATTTCGGTTCGATTTTCAACAAGATTTTGTGAATTGATAAAAAATCCTCTCTTTTGCGGCCCAGATTTTTGTTTTATTCATTTTTTGGTCTACGACATTTCTTTCGCCAAATTTTTATTTTTGCTCATTTTGGGACTTGGCAAACGACATTTTAAACTATCGTTATTACGTTTTTTTTAAATTAATCTTTTAAAAATATTTTCATAAAGTGCTTTTGACTAATATTTTTCACTCATATTGTTGAATTATTTTTGAAAAAAATTTCCAATTTATATCCATTTGTTTTGTTGAAAATGAAGGATTTGAGCTTTTTCAAAATTTTCATTTTCCAAAATGACTCATCTTTGAAAGCTCAACTCTTTTGTGATTCGATCAATTGGGCAGGGTACCCTATCACATTCTTCAAAGCAATTTAATCATTTTCCCATCATGGTTTGTTTAGAATATGTACTTCAAAAAAAAAAAGCTTCTAAGAAAAGAATCAATGACCCTCTACAAATGGGGAAATTTTAGCTCTACGATTCATTCATTTTCGTTTTTTTTTCAACGTTTTTTTCCCTTTTTGATGAAGAATTTCAAAATTTTCAACACTTTTTCAGGTACAGCATATTCAACGTTTCAGTTTAATCTGGTTCATTTTCGTATACATATCGAGGTCTTAAACAATTTCAAATTTGAAAATGTCCAATCGAAATTTTGTTGAACCACCTTAAAAACACTTTTATGGGTTTTCTCTCCAGTAAGTTATCAATTTTTTCCTGAAAATCGAGAGTTCTCAAAAAAAAAAAAGAAAATCGAACAGAAGTAAAATTGTAGAGCTTAAAATTCTTCATTTTAGAGTGTTCAGTTTTTTGCTCGGAGGCTCATTTTTGAGATACTTGGGCTACGCCATTTTACAAGGCAATAACTATGAAGATCTTTACCGTTAACTTTTCCTTTCTGATTCAAATACTTCAAGGGAAGGAATAATTTCTGCTTATTAATTTTCATAAAACAGTGAAAACTCAAACTCAAGTTTGTTCAAACACATCCTCCATCCGACTCTCCCTTTCACTGTCTCATGCTCTTGACTGAAAACGAATCCATGCTTTATTCCACAAAATACTTTAATTTATATTTACATACAATGTGATTCTCAACTAATCGAATGTGACACAATTTGAAAACAGATCAGTACCTAAAATTGATCTCTTTTCGCAGAATTTCCACCCTATAAGCCTTCACTGCCCCCTCATCAGCAGCTTATCCACAGCTCGAATGACTTTTTCGAGTATAGCTAAATCGCTCTCGTATATTATACACGCATTAGCCATCATCCAATATTAATCCTACGACTCTAAAATCGCAGCAAAAATACCCCCTCCCCCTCCCTCTCTGCCACGTACCCCTTTTTTCCATCCACACTTAAAAAAACACCCATTTCGCCTCGGCATTTTAACGTTGAAAAGTGGACAAATATTGAAAACACGTCGAAAAGTCAATGCCGATCCTCTTTCCTCCGCATCCGGCCATAGCTCGTATACTCGTATTAACATTTTACGAGCAGATATCGTCGACGAATGGCTTACACGCGATGATACCAGGGCTGGAAAAACACACCGACGAATAAAATTCATCTCTGGTTGGCATATAAATATATTGCGGGATCATCGCGTGTAAAAATTATTATTGGATAAAATTCGCGGGTCGTATTGGCCCCCTCGTTCATCGCCCTTTGCGCAGTGATTGCGTTAAAAAATGGCATTTTGCTGTCACTGTCGTCGATGTGGATGTCGCCCCCGTTTGTTTTTGGCCGGTCGGCGTGATTTATCGGTGGACGTTACGACACACCTCGGCATTTCTATGTTTATGAAACGAATTCGGCTCGCAATAGGGCCATTTAAAACGAGAGGGCGAGTCCCAGTCCACACACACTCTCGTTCGTCGCTATTTTGGATTTTATATTAGGTTTTTCGACAACACAAAGCCCCAAACGTTCGCTACATACTGTAAGGGTCAGCGTGTCCAGGAATGGAGAAGAACTGCGGGGTGTTATTTTTAGCAACATTATCTTCTCCACGTATACGTACATATATTGTGTATGGTACTATACGCGAACGAAAAGCTCGTTATTTTATTTAGGGGTCACATATACGAAGTGAAGAGTTTTTAGGTGTTCGTTGATTGGAAGTGGCCAGTGTCCATAATGGCGTTTTCGCATCTCCAACTTCATCCCCCTCGTACGCTAAAAGCATTGTTTCGCTATTTCGAGGGAGTATCCGCCACCACCACCACCATCACCTAATATCGCACATACTGTGCGCGTATACTAGAGGTATATACTTTCATATTATCATATACACATACGTGTGTTGTTGAAAATCGTTTTCGCTAAATTTAAAAATCAACTTTCACCCTTCCCAACTTCCACCTATTTTGGGTGAAATCGGTCGCTTAAATCCAACCGTACGTACGTAATTCGTGCCATACCATGGACCACATCATTTTTCAAAATTAAATATACGCATCTAATCGTTGCGTGAAGTTATCCATTTCTTCCTTCGAGCGTGAAAAATTCAGATATTTGCTCTTCATTTTACAGATTTATAGAAGATAATGGAATAGTTGACATTTGGTCACATTTGGGAACAATGATCCGATTTGAGACAAATCATTCAGAATCTGTTTTGGATGAGCAGAATTTAGAATTTTTTCAGAAATCATTTTCGAAAAAAATAATAATAATACGAGTCATTCTGGACAGAAATTTCAGACAGGAAACTGAAACTAAACAAACCAAAGAAACAATCAACGAGGAACCACAAAAATATACAATTAGTTCAGCCACAATTTTGTATGTTAGGTAAGCTGAAAATCTATTTCTAAGGATACTACATACTTTCGAATCAATGGATGATGATTCTTACTTAAACGAACCTTACCAATCGAGCTGAAATTTAGCTCACTGAAAAAACATGTCTCCTAAACCTCAGACCAGATTTTGAGCATCCATAAAACTGATTTTTTGAGAATTTTTGAAAATAAATGAAACAATTTCTGGGTAAGTACAAGTATTAATTTTTTATACAAGAGTGAATATCGAGATGAAAATCGGTTTAAAGTTGACTCTCCCTGGTAAATATGTCTTACTTAAGGTTTGCTAAGCAAATATATTACTTATAAATTAACTTTAAGCTGTATTCTTTAATAACGTTCATAAGTAAATTCATTCTCATACGATACAGTCCTTAATCTCTTGAATTATCAACCAAAAATTGGTCCTCCGAGCCGGATGCAGAATGTCTTCTAGCAGACTGCAATCAACGGTAAATGAGCAGTCATCCGCTCAGCAAGATGATGGTACTGACGACGATGGAAATTCATCAACAAGCAGTTTCAACGACAACCAGTCATATTGTACCATCATATGTATATAACGGTCTAAGAAAGAGTACAGACGAAAACGAGCCGATCCCAAATGTAAAAGAAATACTCGAGGAAGAACTGAAAGACCTGCAGCTGCTAAAAACCAAATACGACAAAAAATTGATTGATGCAGAGCTGGATGGCAACGTCAATTTGGCTCAACGCACTGCCTTTACAAAGCTATATAAAGATAACCAAAACAAGATTCTGCAGTAGCTTACCAATTTAAAAGAAGTTAATACCAATGAAAAAGACGTTAAGCTGCCTAAGTTGAATGTGCCAAAATTCTCTGGTACTCAAGCAGATTGGCTCACATTCCGAAACATCTTTACTACTGTGATTCATAATTCGTCAACCACCAAATTGAAAAAGAACACGTATTTGCACTCGTACCTCGAAGGTGAAGCTTTGAGCCTGATAAAGAATCTCGATATTGCTGAAAATACATACGACAAATGTTGGGATATTATCAACCTCCCCTATAATGATCCGCATCAGCAAGTATCATCTCATCTGTCAGCTCTCTTAAATCAGCCTTTGATGGAAAAACGAGCGATGTTGAAGCAAATAATCGGATCTTTTCGACAGAATTTCGCCGCATTTCAAACGATCGTCAAAGAACATAATTTAGATGCGATATCCGAAGTAATGATCTTCTTGTTCCTGTCCAAGACTTCAAAAGATCTACGTGGTGACTGGGAAAAAGAAGTCTCTCAACTTTTAATGAATTCCTACAGTATATGGAGTCACAGTCAAATGCTATTGAAAGAAGCAAACCTTAAGTAAGACATATTTACCACTTCCCTCTCCTCTCATTTGATTTTCACAATTTTTCGAGCTCATCCAGAACCTCTGACTGAATTTTACTGTTCTCCAGCAAATTCAAATTCTTTTTGAAGGAAGCGTTTTAATGAACTTCGACAGCTCAAAATTTAATCCTGTCATAAATTCGACATTTTGAATAAATTATAGATAGTGAGGAGAAGATTAAAAATTGTAGGAAAAAAGGGGAAAAATTGAAAGTTTTAAAACGTCTAATTGGAAAAAAAGTAGGACTTTCGGATAAAACTGTTGAAAAGTAGGTACTTTTTTTTTTACAAATTGGAAATCTTGAATTAAAAAAAAAAAAATCGAAATCGCCATATTTTTTCAATTAAATTACTCAAAACTTTATCGAACCCCATCGATGAATAAATTCTCACCGATTGAAATGGATTGTAACACTTTTTGAGAGATTTTAAATTGTTCTGGAGAAAGGTTAACTTTTGCTGGAAGCTCCAGATCGACTGGAAAATGGTAAAAATTAATTCGAGAGCTTTACTGTAAGAAGGTAGTGGAGGTTTTGAGTACCTTTTTGTGAAAATTGACGATTTTGGATTTTTTTTACTCAAAATGTGAGATAAACCAGAGGGGGAAAAATGCAATTTTCATTCCGTCACCTCGGATTCGCTATTCTTCTACTCTAATTGAAGCATACGTTTCCAAAACGCACTAAGTCCATTTTCAAATATTCTGAGGTTGCAAGGCCATCTAGCATAAAGTTGCGACCCAAAATGGCTGATTTTTTGATATGTTGTGCCCAAAGGTCTTGGCTATAACATATCAAAAAATCAGCCAATTTGGGCCATTTTTACGTTTCCAAATTGTACTAAGTACTATGAATTTCTTATGAATATTTTTTTGGACTTAGTGCGTTTTGGAAACGTATGCTTCAATTGTTTGGGAAAGTTGAACTTATGACAAAATTAAATTTTGAGCTGCCGAAATTGATTACAACGTCTCCAAGAGTGATTTGAAATGCTGCAGAAAAGCCAACTCTTTTGCTATAGGCTCCAGATCGACTCAAAAGATGGTGACAATCAAATCATGGTGATGAAGGGGGGGGGGGGGGGGTCGTCGGCTGGCTTTATTATGTGAACCGATTTTCAGATTTTCATCTCTTCGGTTATTAATTCTTTTTGAAGAAAATTAACACACCAAAAGTATATTTTTACCATACTTTACTTTTCAAAACTTCTCCCAAAATCGAAAAATCAACTTCGAAAGCATAAAATTGTATTCTGAGGTTGGGGTGACATGATCTTTCAGTGAGCTAAATTTCAGCTGAATATGAATAGGAGTTTACGGGTTTGAAAGGATTTATTTGTTAGCTATCAGGATGGAGGGCGTCAATTTATGAACTTTTTTTTTTAATAAGGAGCAGCTACTTCTTTACCACAATTTTGATGGAGATCCAGTTCTCCCTTAAAAATTGAAGAAGTTCGACGAAATTTTCAAATCGTCATACGAAAAGTTAAACTGAAAATTGGATCGTAATATTTGAAAAAAAATTGTATTTGATGAGTCAAGAATAAGACACTTTGTAAGTTGAGGATTCTCCAAAATTGACTATGTGAATTTTCAAATCCAAATTGAAACAGTCATACACGAAAACTGACAATTAAATTGATGAAAAGTTGCCATAAAATTAAATCAGATAAATACTTTTTCAATTCATTTATTTTCCATTTTTTTTTTCTTCAAGGATATAAACAAAGAAAAAATATAATGCAAAAAAAGCAACGATTAATTTTTTTTTGTCAACTTCGACAACATTCAAGGAAAAATTCCCACATCACGACAAAATAAGAATGAAACAGGATCAAACGTAATGGGAAAGGGGTTGACTGGTTTGAAAAAATTTCATTATGGAATTTTGGGATATCGCTTGAAGTTTTAAAGCTTTTAAGTACGAGTTATTTTTCTATGAAAAATCATAATTTCCCAACAAAACAATTTTCTTTTTGCACAAATTTAAATTTGAATCCAAAATAGAAAATTTTCCAAATTTCAGAAATATTAAAATTTCATTGATGGCCAAAAATTCTACCCTTTCATTGAATTTTATCTGAATTTCAAAATTATATAATGAAATTTTTTAAAATCGGTATTTCCCGCGATATTATGACTAGGTTTCACTTCATTGCTTCTGTGTGGAAAAATGTTTCTGTTTGAGCTGTAGAAAAGTTTTTCTAATAAAAAGGTTGCGCTTTTTTTTGCACTAAATTCATCTTCTGCGGATGCCTTAAAAAAAATCAGAACAAAATAGGTAGACTAGATACTTCCATTAGAAACAAAAGCCGAATGTTGTTCACTCAGTCACTCTTGTATTTTAAATGTTAGGTAAGGTTTCTTTTTTTTGAAAATATTCTCAATTTTGAAGATATTTTGAATAACTGTCACCATTTTACTCATTTAAAGTACCTAATGTTTAATCAATTTTCACGTTATTTCTTACAGTTTTCATGCCAGTTTAACGAAGGTGTCTCTAGTTAGCTATCAGAGCTGAGTACGCTAATTTATGAATTATGACCAATTTTTTTTAAAGGAGCAGCTACTTCTTCCCCATAATTTTGAGGGAGATCTAATTCTCCCTTGAAAATTGAACAGGTTCGACAGATTTTTGAAATTGTCACGCAAGAAGTTGAACTGAAAAATTCGATTATGATGTTTGAAGGAAAAATTGTATTTGATGAGTGATAAATTAGGCACTTTGTAAGTTGAGGATTTCCCAAACTGACTGTGTGGATTTTCAAAGCCAAATTGAAACACTCAGACGAAATCTGAAAATTAATTCGATGAAAAGTTGACATGATGAAATTGAATCAGTTAAAAAATTTTTCAATTCGTTTCTTTTCCATTTTTTCTTCAAGGATCGACAAAGAAAAAAATTTAATGCAAAAAAAAACTTTTGTTTTTTTTTTTGTCAACTTTGACAACTTACAAGGAAAAATGTCCATATCTCGACAAAATAAGAATGAAACAGGGTCAAAAGTAATGGAGAGGGGGTCGTCGAATTTGAAAAAATTTCATTTCGGAATTTTTGGAGTTTTAGTTGAAGTTTAAAAACTTTTAGGTAGGAGTTATTTTCCTATGCAGAATCAAAATTTCCAAACAAAACAATTATTTTTTTGAAAGAACTTGTACGGAAAATTAAATTCTATTTTATAGAGCTGTAATATATTTTTGGAATTTGCAAATTTCTCAACTTTCAAATTGAAATGAGATGTCACCTAAAATCTCATCTTACCCCTTAATTCCAAAATAAAATTTCAAAATTAAAATTTTTTGCTCTCTTGCTTTTTGCACAAATTTAAATTTGAATCCAAAATGGAAATTTTTCCGAAATTTCAAAAATATTAAAATTTTATTGAAGCTTGAAAATTCTGCTTTTTCATTAAATTTTCTCTGAATTTCAAAATTCAAAAATGTTTTTTTTTTTTTAAATCGATAATTCTTGAAACATTATGACCAAGTTTCACTTTAATACTTCTGTAATGGGAACATTTTTCTTTTCGGGGCGTAGAAATTTTTTTTTTCTAAAAAAAATGTTACGTTTTTTCGCTTTAAATTTTTTCTTTGTGGGATCTTAAAAAAAATTAAGGAGAAAAAAATCTAAAAAATATTGGGGGTCAAAATCTAAATTTCGACCAAATTTCAGCTGTTCTCAAAAAACAATTTTCTAATTACGTAAATGGTTCAAAATCGTAATTTACGAAAATTACCAGGATATGATCTAAGTGATTTCGATTTAATTAACTCATTCTTGTATGTATTTAAATGATAGGTAAGGTTTCTTTTTTCTAAACATTTTCTCAATTTCAAAGATATTTTTAATAATAATTGGCATCATTTTACTCATTTAAAGTACCTACTAATGTTTCATCAATTTTCACGTTATTTCTTACAGTTTTCATGCCAGTTTAATAAATTATGTAACTGCTTTTACACCTTATTTCCAACATCCTGAATAAATGTTAGATAAGTTCAACCCGTTCTGAACCCTTTACCGGATTTTTGGATCACATTATTCTGGAAAAATTGTCACATAATGAGCTAAAATGAAATTCAGCTCTCATGTAAAGTCAAATTAACTGCTTTTCAATCGACTTAGGTACAGATTTTCGTGATCCGGCTTGTGAGCTCCCCCTAAATCGTATTTCAGAGACGTTTATTTTGCCCTATTTATAACAACAGATGATTTCAGTTTTAAAAAATCCGTCAAAAATTGAAAAATCAAATTCATCCTCTGAACTTTGGCCCGTTGCTGTATTTTTAGATGCTCCTTCGATCAGACATTTTTTAGATTGGAATACCTTCTTTGTCATCATAACCAAATCCCATCCAGTTCATTGGCACTAGCTTCAATACTTGATTCAAACCCCCAAATCAAAACGATAATTTCCAAACTCGTAAAAAAATTCCACGATAATTGCAATAATTCGAAAATCATTCAATCACCTTTAAATTCGCCTCCCCTTTCTTTCGCATTTCATTCCAACGTACCAATTATTTCTCAACACAATTTCACCTCCTCCTTCATCACCTTCACCTTCGCACACAGAGGACCAATTAAAAAACCCGTTTTCTTCTCACATAAAAAAAAATCCACGGAGGAACATCCCAATTAATATTTCACTTCGGCAGCTCCTTACACGAAGGGTAAAATTATTCCAGGGTGAAAAAAAAAATTCGCGCAATAATAACACATTACGATGAGGGAAAGCCCAAACTCCATCGCACGTTATCCCAGGCGCCGGAAAAAGGGGTCAAAAAAAAAAGAGAAGAAAATTAATAAGAAAAAAGAACCGTAGGGTTGAAAATTACAAGTTTTATACAAGTGTCGAACTTCGCCTCTTGCCGTTTTTTTTTCTTCTCTTCTCTATCTATCGGTTGAAAATAAAAGATGACAGATAATGATGCAACATTTCACGCTGTCTGCTCCCAATCCGAGCAAATCTTCGCTAGCATCCATCACCACCTCTAGTCGTCGTTTTCGTCAACCAAATGATTTAAAAGCTTTTTTATTCGCAATATGCCTAAAAAACGAAGTGGGCGTAAGATATTTTTATACTAAACTCGAAATTAACTTCGCATTGTTCGTCCTCTTATAATACGAACATTTTCACTCAGAATAGTACCCATCATCTTACTGAGCATCTCCGGTGTTCGCATTTTTGGGTGATTTTTTTTTTCACTTCTATGGAACCGAGCACGCGACACTCCTTTATTGTTGCTTACGATTCGTTCATCCTCCGGTCGCAGGAAACTCGATAAAAAAGTTTCCTCTTTTAAAAATCTTCGCTGCAAGACTCGTACTATACCTATTTCGACTTATTAAATTTTCTATACATTGGTGGCCCTGGCAGTGGGACGAGAAGTAATTCTTCTTTATATTATAAATACATCCTCTTCATCTTGCCCCCTCTCCTCCTGTTCACTAATCTTCTCGAACCTTTCCAAAGCACCCCCTTCTTAACTCATCTCTAATGTAGTACAATTGGCGTGCGAAAATTCCTATCTTTTTTATTCCTTTACATTTACGTAATTTACTCTGCCCCTCTGAGTTCCATCCCATGGTTCAAAAAAACACGCCGAATTACCAGTGTTTTTCCAATTCTCTCTCGCCATTTTCTCTCATTTGTTGCGAATAGAAAGAACTTCTTTTTTCGTTTAGTAGGTACTGTAGAGTTTACCAAATCTAATAAAAGTTCAAGAAGGTAATTACGTGTTTTTTTCCAGCGTGTTTTCTATACCCTGGTGCTCGTGCTCCTCCCCCCCCCCGCCTCCATATTGTTGAACGTTTCGCAGCATGCTTAGCTGGAAGAATCGACGAAAATTCAACAAATAAGCGACGGTAATTTCGAGAGTAAACTTTTTACTTTTTTCTAATTCTCCCCCTATTTACTCCTCATCGTTTTCATTTTGTATCTACCGTAGCTATTATTTTAACGACTAGTGACTTGAAAAAAATTTTGATACTACATAATTTGTTAACGAACGAAGAAATAAATACCAAAAAACCAAAAAATTGAGGAAGTAAGCTAAGATATTTACTCATATGTGTAGAATTTCTGTATAGAAATGATATCGGGATGAGGGATTCTTTTCAAAAATGATTACATGCAACTGGTTGGAAATGAATCACATTGAATCTCACCAGGGAAACGAATGAAAGGTGGTATGTAGATCGAAAAGCTAACCTACTGAAATGATTGAGTTATTTTTAGCTCAAATTGCAAATTGAAGAAAATACAAAAGGATTTTGAAAAAAAATATGGTATTCCTAAAACTTGACGAATAAAATGAATAATTTATGTTGAAAAGTAAATAAATTTTATTATGAACAACTTTTTGCCTAAGATTGAAATTCAACAAGTCATCACTGCTCAAAATTGATAAACTCCCAATCAAATAAATTGAAAATCTCACATGTTCAGGCGTCAAAAACTTCTCAAATTTTAATCCTAGGAAACAAGTTGTAATGATGAAATTAGCTCAGTTTTTGATGCAGAATTCATTTTTCTAATCAGTTTTCAAATCGTGAATATTTTTTTCCAAAATCTACTCCTTAGCCAAAAATTGGTTTGATCAACATTTTTTCAATTTTTGATTTTAATTTTCAAGTCAGGTAGCACGTTTAATGTTCATCTTGAGTTTTTTTTATTTTTTTTTATTTTTATTTTTCTGGTTAAAAAAAAAAATGAAAAACACAAAAAATGAGAAAAAAATCCAAATCGTTTAATTAGTGATCGGTGTCCAGCATTACTTTTTGGCAGCACCAATTGAGCTTCTGAAATGTCTCATTGATAATGATCGAGATGCTTTTGGTATCAATCTCAACCGAAGTTGATTTTTAGGAAATTCAGGAGTTGAAACTGGATCAATTAAATGCAATCTAAATGAGCAGGATAGTTGTTAGTTTCTAATTTGAAAAGTCAATTGGTTTGATTACCTTCGGTTGACAGGGTAGGTCATTTTTCATTTTTTTTTCAATTTTAAAGAGTTCAGCAAAAAATTATGAAAAAATGGCTTTAACAAGACGAAATAAAAATTTCAAATTTATAGGTCAATGTTTAACACTGTCAATGGGAGCTCGAAGTTTGAAAAATTTGAAACAAGGAAAAATGTTTCAATTTATTTTAGAATACCTAAATAAACCAAACATAATATTTCTTTAAAATTTCGACATATTCGAAAAAATTTTCAATTTATTAAACTTTCGGAGGATTCACCGAAGAGGTTATAGGCATTGATCTAAAAATTTGAAATTGTTGGGGTTATTTGGCCATAACGTTTTGCTAGGTTCCATCAAATTTCGAAGAAAAATCTCAATAAAAATAAAGAAATAGATTTTTAAATCCAATAGTTAAAGTTTTATGAAGATGAAACGTAAATAGTAAGTAATTATCGAAGTTTTTGATTTTTAGAAAATCGTTGCCAATTTAGACGTTGTTATTTTTAAAATGAAAATAATTTTTTTCTGAAGAGGACTACTTTCAAGGTAGAAATTGATTCCTTCCATGAGGAAAACATTGGGTCTCGTCAGATCAGGAAAATGACCATATCTGAGCAAATATTGTTCGATCAAACCGGAACAGGGTCAGCGCTGGACATTATCTGAATACGATTTGGTTTGACCAGATCCAATTCGGTAGACTTGGTCAAATCAGCATTTGCATCCCATCAAACCTGAACAGACCCAATCAAAAAATTCGACGTTGACTTCAGAAAACTCGAATTCAAAATTCCAGCTCATTTTAAGCCTATCAGAGATCTTGATTTGTTTAAAATTCTTTTCAACTATGTCAAAATTGATCACATGTGACTCAAAATTTGATTATCATAAACTTTTAAAATGCTCAATTCATCTTCAAGAATGATTAGTGACTTTCTAACATACGGTAGGTAAGTAAGTCTAAGTATTTATAATCTTGAAAGCACAACCATGTTTAGATTTTATGTCACCTCGATCAATTTTCGCAGCGATGGAAATCCCGTTAAAGGCTTCAAATGAACTCAAAATTATGAAATTTGATTTTAAGAAGTCGATATTCGAGGAGGTGAGGGAACAAATCTTCATTGATTTTTGTGGCAGAAATTCTGTTCTTAAAACGTCAAAATTTAATATAAAAAAATACAATTAGGTATTCAATTTTTGAAATTTTTTAAAAATCAGAAAAAAATACACTGCAGATAACTCATAATAATTTCTACATAATTACTATTTCTCCATTTCTTAAAAAAAAACAAAACCAGTAAGTTACCAAAAAATGTTTCAACTTATTTTCTACCCATTTGAGTGAACAAAAAAAGCACAGAAGAAAAACAAAATAAGTTAAGGGAGGTATCAAAACTGGCACAACGTTTTTTGAATCGGACAAAGTTAGATCGATAGATCATGCAAAAATGCACCAACCTCACAAGCCAAAATTTCAGGTGTTCAAATTCATTTTTCGATTTTTGGTGAATTTTTGAAAATCAAATTTGCACCAAAAATGGTAAAAAATCAAAATGTCATCAAATCATCTTGGAAAGCAGACATTTGATGCAGCTGCACCTAATTTTAGACTCACTGAATCGATTGGAAATAGTTTCAAATCGTTTTGAGCAGTTCTGTCTCCTTCAGCAGATTTTTGAAAATTGAAACTTCCACAAAAGCTTAACAAAGTCAACATTCTAAGGCAACTGGAGGTGATTTCAAGCCATTCTGGCGAAACCTCATGCACTAGACTCAGCATATTAAAATTATGGTATACATCTACAGTGAATTTTATCATTCTGACTTTAGGTACTTGGTAAAATTTTGTGGAAAATTTCACTTTCAAAATTCTGCTGGAAGCTGCAGAACTTCTCAAAATGATTTGAAACCTTTTCTAATCGATTTTTCGAGTCTGAAATATGAGATGTACCAAATTTCCGTTTCCTAAGTCAGTTTGGTGAAATTTTGATTTTTTCCTATTTTGAGACCAAATTTGATTTTCAAAACTGATAAATTCACTTTCACTTCTGAAATTTTTGCTAGTGATATATTTTTGCATGATCTTTCAATCAAGCTGCGTCTGATTAAAAATTTTTTCCGTCAGTTGGGATATTTCCTTGTGAAAATACAATTGGAATCGATTTCCAGATTTTTATAGATATTTGAAAGTGGAAGAAAACATGAGCAAAAAACAATAAAGAAATCGTCTAAAAAAACCACCAGTACGTCTACTCCAGCTCTTTTAATCAAAAGTGACCCTCCCCCCACCCAAAAAATGAAATCAAAGCTGCATATCAGCTGCAAACTTTTTTTTCAGAATTAATATTTCTATGATAGGATTGATGTAAGAAATGAACGAATTTCCGCACAAATAGCCTAAGTTTCCACCTAAATTATGAGTGTATTTTTTTTAAAAACTTACAGAAAGGAAGGAAGGCAAAAATGATGTTTTTTTTTCAAATTCAACGATGAAAATTTATTTTGAAAATATTAGGTATCATTTGTAGGTGTTTGTGCAATAAGACTATCTTTTTTATTCTTGCTCCCTTCTCAAATGAACGTTCGTAGATCGTTAATGTATTATACCCTATACACTGAGAAAAATGTATAGTATAAATTACAATAAATTTATAGTAAACGTGCTCCAGTATTGGAATTATAGTCAAAATTACTATAACTATAGTAAATGAAATACTATAATTATAATAAAAAATACTATAATATAGTAAATATTACCATACGTATAGTATTTCATTTACTATAGTTATAGTAATTTTGACTATAATGCCCAAACTGGAGCACGTTTACTATATATTATGATTATTTATACTATTCAAATTTTTCTCAGTGTACCTATATTGAAAATGCAGAACTGAGCAAGCAAGCCAAGATGTTCATTTCAGATCAATAAAATTGTTATTAATTATCAAACAAGAAAAAAAATTAATGTCTATCTCGAATTCAATGTATCCATGTTGTAGGGTGATGAAGAGTTTTATGGCTGAAAAACTCTCATTTCATATTTTTCTTTTTTTTCCCCGCTGAACACAGAGAACAAAGTGCTACTTTTCACCCTCGATTGAGAAAAAAAAACTTTTCGAACTTGCAGAAAAAATTATTCTTCACTCATAATTTTTTCTGAGTGTTTTTAAGTCATTCAGGGGAATCTTCGGCTGAACTGAAGTAAAACTCTGAGGCAAAAAAAATTAAAATCAACTCACTCCTGCAATTTACGATTTTCAGATTAGGTGAAAAATGGTCAAATTAAAAATCGAGATCCTCGAAATCTTTGCATCAGGAATTTGACCCAATTTCTATCAATTTTACAAATTTTTTTACAAAAATTGATTCTCTGAAACTTTAGAGTAAAGTGTGACAATGACCTTTTTCTAATCACCTAATCACGATAATAATGAGTAAGAATAGCCATAAAAATGTTCAAAATGACACAATTTTGTTTGACTATCTTCTAATTCAATTCAATACGTACATGGTATAGGTACGTAGAAAAGCACATGCATGCAGCTAACGTACAAATTGAAGGATAGTGAGAAAATTTACGTAGTAACACAAACAAGACTCAACCTATTGGCTCATAAAAGAATGATTAACGATGAAAGGTGTGATGGTTATCGAATGATCACAGGTCGTCCGAGTGACTCACACATGTGCGATTAAATTACGATTAAAAACCTACTTACTCTCGAGCAGAACCTTGATAATGAAGAAACTATAGTTACCTAGATGATCTAGTAACCGAGTAAGTAAGTAGCAAATAATTCACGGCAATAAAGTACATATTCAGAAATGATTTTTGAACATTGTAAGGCTCATTAAGTAAGTAATTGATCATCTTTCAATATGGTCTAATTTGATAATGAAAAAATGCACTTTTCAATGCATCATTCATCTTACCCCCTTCGATCAAAAATGCACTTACTAATGCATTTCGAAGTCATATTCCAACAACTACTGTACAATTCGTACAAGTCGCCATTCACCAATCACCTTTCAATACAGTTTAACCAAACCTAGCCTAATATAACTTATGTACTTTAAAAATAGCCTACCTACGATTTAATAAAACGCCACCATCGCGACGCTCTAGCTTACCTGTATGAAGACGAGTATGCTGCTGAACGTGACTAAGCTGCTTGAATCGTCTCTCACAATAGGAACATTTATATGGTTTTTCGCCGGTATGCACTCGGATATGTTGAACAAGCTGATGATTCGAACTGAAAGATTTCAAGCATTGTTGGCACTGGTGTGGCTTACTAATTTCTAAACCGCCGCTACTGCTGAAAGAACTGCTACCCACGCTAGCTGCGCCTCCTCCACGTTGTTGCAGCTGCATTTGCATAGATTTGTGCATAAAAATCTGTAACACAAACCCGACGTCCAGTTCAAGGTTACGCAATCGAGTAAAAAACATTACAAAGTACATTCGATTCAAAGAAGCCACCACTCCGAGAGGAGTACACCTAATGTGAAAAAAAAAGTTCAACGGAAAACGTCGTCCGGTGGCTTTTTTTTCTTTCTTTCTTAATGTCGACATTAGCAGCAACACGGAGCAATCGTGGGTTGATTTTGCACCCTGGCCTCAGCCCCTGCCCAGTTGTCCGGATTATTTTTTATTTATACGCCGCGTAAAGGTGTACTCGTTCATCATTCTATGTAGCAGAAGGTAAGTATATCTTTTCGCGAGCAACAGTTGAATTATGCATGCGTCTCGTACTTAGAGACTTACTATATGACTCGTACCTACGTATAATTTCTTCGTGAATGTGTGATACAGAGTGTCGAGAGTCCAGATGTACAATTTTGTGAGTGTATAAGACTCACTCTCTATGTATCTATGTTTCTCCTATATTTGTTCAATTTTTTCACAAATTTAAAATGTGGAGCAAACGAAGAGAAAAAAAGACAAATGCATTGGACATAATTTTATAAAAAGTAGGTATACTTATTAAAAAAACGACCATTTCCTGCTCGCTGGAGTATTTATCATTAATCGAGTGATTTTTATGTAAGTAGTATAATATTTTTCAGCTAGCTTGATGGTCCAGATCAATGAGAAACTTCTAGACTATCAGATTTTGATCTGTCAAGTCAAGTCAAGCAATTTAATGAAATCCACTTGTTAAACGTTTAGGAACACGATAATACGATAGTGTGAGGAGGAGGGGGGGGGGTAATACTTCATGGAAATTAAATGATCGCAAAGATTTGATTTTCACTCACAAGGAAATTGTTTGCATCATTTTTCATCAATACTAATATTACAGTGAGGTGAATTATAAAAGCATAATGGATTTTGAACAAATTCAAGATGGAATTAAACCAAAGTTTCAGTCTGAAAACATCCTGTAAACTACAAAATTGGGTATTTGTAGCTCAAAAAAGAGTACACTTGTGGATTGTTGAAATGAAATCGTTTTTTCCAACCAAAAATAATGTGGTTTTATTGAAAACTTGATTCTTCATAAGAACCATTTTTGGAAAGACGCACACACAAGGCTTGAGTGGTGCTATTTGAGTTTTATACATTTTTATCGGATCTCTCACTTTTCATTGGATGCAAAATGTGAAATGAATACAAAAATAAATTGTGATAATTCTCTTTTTTTATGAGTACTCTCCACCCCTTATAATTCCTTTTAAGAGGTAAGTACAAAGTTTTCAACTTTCAATTTTTTTTTCTCAATTGGAAAAAAATTAAAAATCTTATAAAATTGATTTATTACAAACATTTTTTTCTTTTAATTCATAATTTCATATTCATAAAAAATGAGCGATTGGGTTGAAATTACCTCATCAAACTAGGTATGGTTCCCGCATTACAAAAGCAAATTTTCGTTTAAATTTGAGTGAGTAAGTAATTGACACCATTTATTTATGACAAAATTTCTCAATCGTTTGGCTTATTTTGAGCTGGGAAGAAAGGCATCTGAAGAAGATTGCTTCTTCAAAACACTTCAAAAGTACCTATGAAAATGAGGTAAAAGAGAAGTAAAACTTCATCATCCATAAGTTACATACTTCGCAATGAGTTTTGAAACCGTCACATCGAGGCCCAAAATGGGCCCACAAAGAATATTAAAATTTTCATTACTTATAAATCAGAAGGAGTAAGACTTCGTTGAGCGGATTTTTTTCTGAAATTGAGGTTTACTCACAATTTCAAAATTTCATTTTGGAATTAGACAAAATGCTCAAAAATATATCATTTTGAGCACTTTCTTGAAAACACTACCTCGTAAAAAAATAGATTTAATCGATTACAAAATCAAAAATAAATGATCTGCCAGAAGGCAGAATAAAAAAACACTTGGCAAAATAGTACATATCACGAAGTGTCACAACCGAATTCCGAGAACGAGCATACGAATGGTATTTTTCAAACCACAGTGAAACTTACACCTGTCTCTTCATTCCCAAAACCCCTTTTCTCCCACTTTTCTCTTCGACTGTTGGAATTTTTAAAAACAATTGTTCTCCAATTTTGGAAACATTCGCAGATTTTACTGTTTGTTTGGCCAATTTTGAAAACAATTTCAGGGGTGGAAGGAAGAACCAGGAAGGGAGTGGAAGGGGGTCTTGTAGCAAATATTTTTTTTTTTTGAATTTGAACAAAAAGTATGAGTTTAACAATAGTTCCAAAAATATGATTTTTGGCAAACTCTACTTCTTTTCAAATTAATTTACCCACTTGGAAAATTTTTTATAGAGTCTCCAGAATCAAAATCTGAGCAAATCTATTGCACTCGAATAAAATCGAGCATTTCGAAGATTACATTCACGCGTTTGTTTTCAGAATTCGGTCGCGACAACATTTATAAATGCCCTTTTCCAAAGTAGGTATTACTTCAACCTATCGGCCCCGCTCTGTTTACAAAAATTTAAATTTCTCGATGATTTTTGAAAATCGACCAAATTTTTATACACAGGAGAAGTTAAAAAGAGAGCATGAGCTTTTTGCTGATTGCCAGATGGTTTTTGCTCAGCTTATAGATTTTTGTTGACATGTTTTTTTTTCAAATTTTCTGCTAGTTTTACAAATTTAGCTAAATAAGAAAATCATTAAGTAGGCATGATTTTTTAATTATTTCTCATTCCTTGATTTGGCATACAATAAAACGAAGCTGCGAAAAAAAAAAATCGAAAATAGAAATAGGTACGTAAGAATGTGAAAAAATATAAGACAAAAATCACAATCGCAAATCACAGTTTATAATTCGAAAACTACCGAAAGAAATTTACAAGGCTTGAGCTTCGTAAGTTGACAGAAGGGCCGGGGGGGGGGGTCCCTCTGAAAATGTCAGCACAATAATGTCCCTCTGAAAATGTCAGCACAATAATATAAAGTGTGTTCTGGAAATCGTTGGCCAAAATCCAATTATATATAGTACTCGAAGAGGCGAACAAAACACGTTATTATGACTAGTTGCCTATCTTGTGAATTGAAAGAGGAGCTACGTTCTTCACAAAACTCAAAATTTAGTTAATTTTGAAAAAATCGACAAGAATAAGAAAATATTAGAATCATTTAAATTTGTGCCCATAACCCATATTCCTCGTACTTGAGTCAATGAACAATGAAATGTTATTATGAAAAATTGCCTACCTTCGAATTTGGGAACAAACTTGATTCAAAATGTCCAAATTAGGGATGCTTTAAAATTAGACGATTTCGAATTTTCAAACTGTGTTTGCTCCTTCAATTTTGAAGATGGGCAATTTGTCATAATAAGATTTTTTGTTCGTCTATTTGAGCGCTATGAGTTATTGAAGGCGTTTCAATTGCCTATGCAAACGTTTTCATACCCTATCTGTGAATTATTGAAGAAGTTACACTTTTCGTAGGCCAAAATTCACCTATTTACCAATTTTGAATAATTCGAGAAAAATGAAAACATGTTTGGATCATTACTTGACTTCACCAACTCTTTAATAGTTTACATACTCGTATTTGAGTAGACGAACAAAAAAAATTATCAAGCATGACAAATTGCCTATCTTCAATATTGAAGGAGCAAACACAATTTTAAAATTTTCAAAATCTAGGGCACAACAAATTTGGAAATATTGAATCAAGTTTGCTCCTTCAATTTTGAATATAGACAATTTGTCACTGCAACATTTTTTGTTCATCCAATCGAGTTTTATGGGTTATGGGCATCATTTAAACGATTCAAACATTTTCTTATTTTTGATGATTCTTTTTTAAAATTAATAAATTTTAAATTTTGCGAAGCACTTGGCTCCTTCAATTCGCAAGATAGGCAACCAGTCATAATAACATTTTTTAATCGTCTCCTCGAGTACTATCTACCGCTGAATTTTAGCAGCCGATTTCCGGAACACCCTGTATGAGTTAGCTAGTTGAAAAAAAAATCTCAGTTGAGGGTAGATTTAGAAAAACAGGTAATCTTTCTGAAAGCGAAATCATTCGTAGAGATTCAGCCAATAAAATCGGCACAAAAATGGATACCAAATTCACTGGTAAATTTCATTTTTCAAATTTTGTTTGTAATTTATAAAAAAAATATTTAGGCTATGAAGGTATACCTTTTAAACCTGAAAATTTTCATTATAATTTGATTGCATTTTCCACAATTTGATTAAAATCCAATACAAAAACTGTTCAGATCAAATCACACATAATTCCATTAATCTGACCACTGCAACTCGTGAGAGTCCGTTTGAGCGCAGTGAATTTAGGTAGGCTTTCTTTGCACACCTCGTAGAACACCATCTACATATAGATAGGCAGGGCACCTACTCTAGGACTACAGCTTCATTGAAAAACTGTTCACTGATTGGCTGCTTCAACGAAATTAAAAATGAAAATTGAAAAAACAAGTTGCAATGTGAAACCTTTGAAGGCCACTTTGCACCCTGAATTACACCAAATTTACGAAGCTGGGTTGCTTCGAGTTGGAAGTATGCCCTCCCCCCCCTATAGATAAAAACAAATGAAGAACTCGAGGTCATTTCTAAAAAAAAGGTAATTATTTGCATTTTGTGTCCCCCCCTCCCAAAATGATCTCAAATCCAGTTTTGGTTGCGCCAGAGAAGGCGCAGAAACTTGAAATGCATCTTCTCATAGGAGAGGGGGGATTAACACAAAAAATGTACCATATAAATTGCAAAGAATAATTCCTTTTTTTTGAATGACCCTACTTTGGAAACCCATGGCTCATTTTGGTTCAAACCTATGCGGTCTTAAATGATTAATGTGACACTCTCAATTTAAATTAGGTAATACCTCGAAAGTTATCTCGAAAAAATTTGCAACAGGAATAACGAAGAACGAGAATCTTTATCTTCCCATTAAAATTGAAAATTTACAAAATCAATCAAAAAAATTTCGAAATTCTCGAAGAAGAATGTTCAGATCAACAAATCACTGCAATTCCAGGCTTACAAAGATTTGGATCTCTTCTTTTGCATGTTTTTCAAGAATATCGGCTGTCTAATAGGTTGGCAAAGTTTGAGAGGTGAACATGAAGCTGTAAAATACAAAACCTCAAGTAACACTGAAATTTCATTTTTTGTAATTTTTTTAAATGCGTGCTTCGTTTAGTCGCCTATCCAATACCACCCCCCCCCAACCTTCTCATGACTGAATTCTGAGAGATGGTAAAGGTAAATATTTTTTGAGTGTGATATTATCTCAATCTTAATCCGAAAACAAAGCTAAAAACATAAGAATCTAATATAATGGATTTTTCCACCTTCGAATTTTGTAAAAAAAAAAAAAATGAAAATAAAAATTTACTGATTACTTAGCTCGATAAATTTTTTTTTCGTCATTTTTCAATTTTCCACGATATTTTTATGTATTATACATTTAACACCAACTATTTTCCGCGATTTTCTCTGGATTATTCAATTATAACACCAATAATCTCAAGTGTAAGTAGATACTTCAGAATTCCGCACTCCTCCATGTTTTTCATTCCAGCGTGATTTTTTCTTCTCAAAGTCTCCTTTACGAAGCTATTGAATATGTACATATCTGTGAGAAATTTAGCCAAAAATGTTGTAATCCCCATAATTAAACGTCTACAGAAAGAACGTTTTCAGATTTGAGCTTTGTAAAATGGAAGACCAAGAGGATCCCTTCAACTTTTAGCACTATAGATGAGTACTTATTGATTATTCAAAAAATTCCAGTTAGGCTCAAATTGAAAAAAAATTACCAGATCTGATTTTAAATCTTTAAAATCCTGATGTAATTTGATTAAATTTCACACAATTCGATCAAATTCAATCTAGAAATTGTCTTTCTAAAAAACACAACAATTTTTAATACAGGAATGGTAAATAAGTACAGGTATTCGAACTAATGAATATGAATAAATTATCAAAATTCGATCCCATAAGTGAAACTTGATATGAAATTTCCAACAATAAATACCATACAAGTAACTTTTTATATGAACTTTTCTGCATTTAGAGAAACGAATTCCAGGAAATGAAAATTCTCAGCAATTAACGAAGATTATCGTAAACGTAAATTCTTAAATATAGGTATTATAAAATTAATATCGTCAATACGCACGACATAGCATCGTATTTTATCAACTTTTTCTATAATTTCTTTTCCTTCCTTCTGTCAATTTTCTCATTCTAATATCCCCTTCTAATATACATTAACTCAACGTAGGGACATGTTAGATAATATTCTTTCACTTTATCAACAGATCCATTCTAACTATAAGTACCTCTATAATATAAAAATACCCTATCGAATTCGAGTAAAAGAGCCACTCAATTCCAAGAAAATATACCCAATCGTCGATTAGCTGTATACAAATAGTATTAACCACCGTAAAAATGTCACTTAATCGATAAATCATCCGACACCTAAGGGTTAAAAACGATTCTATAATAATACCTTATCGTACACACGCGTGTTTCTTTTAATCCAATCCAACCAACAACGTATAAGGGAATATCGCAGGTATATAAAAAATTAATTAAAAATCTCCTCCCAAGACCCTTACATCGCATTAAAAAAAAAAAACTCCTCAGTCCTTGCGGAAAACATAACATACGACATAAAAAAAAATCCCCAAGAACACAAAAACGAATGTAAGTATAACTCTGGTGAAAGAAAAAAAAAACTCATTGCAACCACTTGAGACATATCCCTTTACGTGCGTATTGAATTTTTAATTCAACCAAGGTACTAAAATAGTATAAAGAAGCTGACAAAAAAATATTACAAAAAAACGCATTAATAACTTTGTTTGTAGGAAAGGAGCAGGGTAGGGGGATCGCGTTTAATTTATTATCACGCCCAAATATACGAGTAAGTATATACGAGCAGACAAACATAAAAAGTCGAGCAAAAAATGATATAAAAAATTAGATAATCCCGCCACGACGACGATTTCGTGCTACCTCTCATTTACACCACTGCTGATGTTACAAAGAATAACAACCCTTGTAATTTATTTCCACTTGTTTCGGTCTCTTTGCTATGCAACCCTTTCGTTCGTTCGTTCCTTTTATTTTTTCTAAAGTGCTTTTAATTTTTTTTCTCTTCAGTAGGTTATACGAGTATCTTTATAGAATTAATCACAGGTATAATCTACAATGTGAAAAAATCGCCTTTTATAAAGAAATTGATTTTAGATTTTTTTGGTGATTTTAAGCCATCAAAAAATAAGCAATCGTTATTGACACAACCCTTTGGTTATTTAGTAAAACTAGCCCTTAAGATATACAACCCTTCTTTTTCCTTATTCTTTTTCACCAGACAGTAAGTTTTTTAAAAGAGAGAAAAAAAAACCTAAACCCATCATCGTTACAGATTCCAGGGCGATTAAATGATTCACACTTTAAAAACTTTAAAAGCGGAAGGGTTAAAACAAAAAATGTGTTTTGAAAACCGTAAATAATGTCTTAATGGTTGAGAAAAAGCAAAAAAAAAAAAAAAACATAACGTGGAATCTCTCTTGATTTGGAATCTTAAAAGCTTTTGAATAGGCGATTTATTATTTCGACAAATCTGATTTAATGTCCGTTTCAATTTCTGCAAAGAGACTTTTTATTTAAACCCTTTTTTTCTCTCGACTCGTTTCGGTTTCGAAAACTGCTAAAAGGAGGAAAAAAATATCGAGATAGAAATTAAAATTTGTACTCACGTAACATTTAAACCGTCGTAGTAATAACTTTTGTTTTTACACTTTGAAAAAATTCATCTGATCGTAAACGAAAAAAAAAAAAAAAGTCAACACGAATTGGTGAGAATCGAGGAGAAAAAAAACCACCGAAGACTGGTGGCGTGGCACTGGCGTTTCTTTATCCACATCTCGGGCGTAATTTCGATAAAAAGCGAGCAGAAAAAATAACACAGCTCGATGGTATAGGTCGAAAAGAAAATTAGTATCGGTAATTTCCTGCGTATAGATCACATGGAGGGAGTCGAAGGCAGCAAATAGAAATACAGCAATTTAAATAATAGTCTGGCGAGCATCCTTTATTTGTTCTTTAAAACGTATCATTTGTGCAACCAAGTGAAAAGAGGTTATCCCATAAACGGAAACCGCGGTTTTGCTAAATAACAACTCGTATATACATATGATATGTGTTTTTCTCTGTCATGTGTGCATGGTCTGCAGAAGTCTATAGCAGGCGTATATTATGACAAAATGAAGAATTTCCAAGTACCTGCCTACATAAAGTGATATTTTACCCCATATCTCATGATATAAGGCGTTTTCCGAAATATTATACAGGGTGTCCCAAACCATATGCGAAGTTTGAAAAAAATAAATTGATCCATTGAATTGGGTTTTCCAATTTCAGCTCAAGTGATATTTCACCCCCAATTTTATGGTATAAGTAAGGAGTTTTTTCGTTTTTTGAAATATTATACAGGGGGTCCCATACCTATTTGTATGTAAAGTTTGAAAAAAAATAAATTGATCAATTGAACTGAGTTTTCCAATTTCTGCTCAGAATGGCTTCTTTTCATGTTTTTTACAGGACTCTTTTGTTTTTCTTCAAAATATCCAAGTACATTTTTTATTTTGAAAAATTTTTTTTATCAACATTTTCACAACAAAAAATTATTGTTGAAAAAAAAAACCAAGAGCCTCATAAAAAAATTGAAGAGAAATCAAGTTGCAATCAATTTTTTTTCGAAAATTTAAGCAATCTACCAAAAAAAAAAAAAAAAAATGCAGAAAAACAAAATTGTGGGAAATGAAATTTTTCATCTTTCAAGGTGTATTCATTTTTTCTTCAGATGGCTTTGTTTTCTGAGATACCTATTTAAGGCTTTGAAAAAAGGCACGTCAATGGAAAAAAGTAAAAAGTAAGTAAAAACTTGAGTTTTTCAAGATTAATCACAAGAAACCCCTGTTTTTGAGAAAACTGAGTGTCTTAAATTTTTTTTAAAAAAACAAGCACAAAATATCCAAAATTAATTTTTTTTACAAGATGCTCTGTTTTTGAGATGTTTTTAGCAAAAGTTGGAAAGTTCCGTTGAACATGATAATTAGTAGATAAATTATGAAAAAAAGTTCATCTCTTTTTCATGAAAAAAATCAAATTTTCTGAAGAAACGAAGAATTTTATCAGAAAATTAAGAGAAATACATACATTGTAGAAAATAAAATTTTCCATCATTCAAGTTCAATCACGTTTTTCTCTAGGAGTCTTTGTTTCTGAGATATTTTAGGCAAAAGTTGTAAGTTGCAATTTGAGAAAATTTTCATAGGGATCTTATGTTTTTTCAGGTTCATCTAAAAAAAAAATTATTTTTGGAAAAAAACTGAGGGTCCTACGAAAAAATGAACACATTTTGGAAGATGAAACTTTCCACCTTTTTCAGATACTTAGGTATACAGTTTATTTTGCCTCCAGCTGATGATTTGTTTCTAAAATATTTTTTAGCAAACGTTCGAAAAAAAGTCTTCTTTGTGGAAAAATTCGAATTTTTTCAGATTGATCACAAGAAACCCAATTTTCAGGAATAACCTGAAAGTTTTGAGGGGAAAAAATCGAAATATTAATTTTTCATCACGAAATATTTTTCAAGTTGAAATTTGTAACCGTTGCTCAAAATGTCTCAGAAATAACGCCGAATCGGATTTGAAAGATGGGAAATTTTATTCAGATTGAATTGATTTTTTCTTACGAATGCAGAAAAAAATCAAATGCTTTTTTAATTCTACTCGAAAAATCTCAAAAACAAAGCATCTTAAAAAAATGAATTGTAGCTACTTATAAATATGAAAAATTTCAGACTTTCTGAAATTTTTCATATTTTTTTTTATTATTTTCCATATTTCCAAGTACATACCTAAAATTCATTTTTTCTTCAAGATGGTTTGTTTTTGAAATTTTTTGAGTAGGAGTAAGAAAGTATCTTGATTTTTTTCTGCATTCATAAGACAAAATAAAATTCAATTGTAATTAAAAAAAATTTCCTACTTTTCAAGTCCGATTCGACGTTGTTTCTGAGACATTTCGAGCAACAGTTGGAAATTTCACCTTGAAAAATTTTTTGTGATGAAAAATTATTATTTTTTTTTTAGAATCACTTGAAAAAAATATATTTGTATTTTTGAAAAAAAAGTCCTTCAAAAAAAAATGAACAAAATCAAAATTGTAGAGCATAAATTGCCCATCTTTTTTATGGCCATATTTTTTTCTAGGATGCTTTTTTTTTAATTATTTATTTATTAAGAGCCATTTACAGCAACTTAGGCTAGGGGCCCTATATTAAGACAAACTTATGATTAGGGTATATACATATCTAGAAATAAAGTTACAATCAGTACAAAAAAATGGGCTACCTGGGTTTTTAAATTTTAAATTTTTTTATCTAATTTAGTAGAGTAAAGAAATTTAATGACATTGTCTATATGAGTGGGGTCATCAGAAAGGAGGACTTGAAGTTGGTTGGAATTTAGAAGTCTGGAGCGTTCATTTTGGTAGGAAGGACAGTCTATTAGTAGATGAGCAATGTTTAAAGGGATGTTGCATTCTGGGCACGAAGGGGGAGGCTGTTTGAGGAATATGAATTGGTGAGTAAGAAGAGAGTGACCAGTTCTGAGTCTGGTGAGAAGAACTTCAGATCTACGCTGAAGTTGTTCAGAAGTTTTCCACAAAGATGTAGTGTTTTTTATTCTTTTTAGTTTATTTGAGCTAGGGATTAGAGACCATGAAAATTGAAACACTTCATGCATTAAAGTTTTTGAATGGAGCTTTAGGTCTGATAGAGGGATTGGAATGTTGGCAAGGGGGAGGTGCAGGTGTGCTTGCTTAGCTATTTTATCAGCCAACTCATTACCATGAATCTGGGAGTGTGAAGGTATCCAGCATAGTATGGGTGTGCTATTTTGGAAGAGTTGCAGGAGTTCAATAATTTCAAGTGATATAGGATGTGAATATTTTGACCTATAGTTTTTTATTGATAAAAGAGCTGATAGTGAGTCAGTAAAAACTGTAACTTTATTTAATGAAAAATCAAGGGAATATGTTATTGCAGATTTAATTGCATATAATTCAGCAGTGAGAATGGTGCAAAGGGAGGGGAGAGCAATGGGAATAGAGATATCGTCATGAATGATAGCACATCCAGTGAATTGTTTGGTTTTTGAGCCATCCGTATATATGTGACTGTATTCTTTATACTTATCAAGAAGAAGAAGAAAATGTCTTTTAAGTATGATGGGGTTGGTGAGATTTTTATTAAATTCTGTCAAAGATAGGTCAATGATAGGGTTAAAAGATTGCCAAGGTGGGGTAGGGTTTACTAGCAAATGGTGTATTTTGATGTTATTTTCTTCTACTTGTTGTAGAAAAGATTGGAATTTTACAGATAGTGAATGCATAGGAATCATATATTCCAACTTCAAGTTGAAATCTGGGTTTGATTTTATGTTCAAGTATGTTGATGTAGAAATGTACTGTCTACGTATGTCAAGTGGACATTCAGAAGCATCATTGAGGAGACTTACTGTGGGGGTAGTTCTAAATGCTCCAGTGGAAATCCGTACAGCTGTATTTTGGATAGTGTTTAGCCTGCTGAGGCGATTTTCAGGAGCATAGGTATAGATAGAGCATCCATAATCTAAAACTGGTCTGATGAGTGTGCGGTATAGTTTGAGTAAGGTATGACGATCAGAGCCATAAGAGGTGTGTGAAAGTTTCTTAAGTAGGTTCATTTTTTTGAAGCATTTAGATCGGATTTCTTCTATATGAGACGACCAGGAGAGATTATTGTCAAAGTTAATACCTAAGTATTTGATAGTGTTGAGGGTTGGAATTTGAGTATTGTTGAAGTGTATGTTTAGTTCATGAGTACAATTATTTCGTTTGCAAATATGTAGGGCAGCTGATTTGGAATGAGAAAATTTTAAACCATTATGTTGTGACCATGATAGCAGCTGGTCTGTGGTTTGTTGTAGTAGAGATTCGCCAAGTTCTATGTCATTACAAGATAGAGAAATGTTGAGGTCATCAGCAAATAAAGCTTTTTTGATTGGAGAGGGAATTGCTTCAGTGAGGTCATTAATTCCTACAATGAATAGAGTTGGGCTTAACACAGCACCCTGAGGAACTCCATTTACAAGAGAGTATTCATCAGAGATTTCACTTGAGATTTTAACTCTGAAGTGTCTATCTTTTAAAAAGTTGGCTATAAAGTGCAGTAAGTTACCTTGGATGTTCCATGAGTGTAAAGTTTTAATAATTTTAAACTTCCAAATAGTATCAAAGGCATGACTAATGTCATAGAAAACTGATAGGAAATGAGTTTTATTCTTTCTAGACTTGTTGATTTCAGAGTTAATGAAGGCTAACTGATGAAAAGTTGATCTAGAGGAGCGGAAACCACATTGAGATGGGGATAGTTTTTTGGTTGATTCAAGGATCCATAAAAGGCGCCTGTTTATAATTCTTTCAAATAGTTTACAGAGGTTGGAAGTTAGAGAGATTGGGCGATAGCTGTTGATATCAAATGGGTTTTTATCTGGTTTCAAGAGAGGTAGAACTATTGCAGTTTTCCAGCAATTTGGAAAAGAATGAGATGTCCACATTTGATTGAAAATTTCCAATAGTAAGAGGGTCACATTTTCTGGTGCATTTTTGATGAATTGTAAGTGAATTAAATCAGCACCTGGGGCCGAGTTTCTAGCTGAAGAAAGAGCTGTGTTAAATTCTTCAATGCTAATGGGGGAATTATAAGGTTCATTTGTAGCATCATCAATATGAAGAGTAGGTTCATTGTTTAGTTTAAAATTGAGGAAGTTCTGGTCAAGAGCTTCATCACTAGAGGTTTTAGCAAACATCTGGGCAAAAGCATTAGCAATGGTGTTGGGATCATAGATAGAGCAATTGTCTACTTTAATACATTTTGGAGAGGGGTTGAAATTTTTGGAGCCAAGTTTTTTAATAGCTGACCATAGTTTACTAATTGGAGTTTTATAATTAATATTTGAGATAAAATTCCTCCAGGAGGATTTCTTTGCTTGCTTTATAATGTATTGAGCCTTAGCTCTTAGTCTGCGGTAGTTAATGAGGTTGGTTTCAGAAGGATAATTTTTCAATAGTTTCAAGGCTTTCCTACGATTTCGAATGGCTAAGGCACATTCTTCAGTCCACCAGGGGACACTTTTTCGTTTGAATGGATGGATTTTTGGAATTGAAAGTTCAGCAAAGTGTAGAATATATTTGCAAAAATTGTCAATAATAATATTTATGTCTTGACTGAGGTCAATATTAGGGAAATTTAGGCATAGCTCTTTGAAAGCTGACCAGTTTGCTTTCTTAAAATCCCATTTAGAAGATGGGTTTTCATTGTGGTTGTTTGGAAGTGAAGAATCACTATATTGAATGAGTTGTGGTACATGATCACTGCCTGACAGATCATCGTTATAAAATACTTGAAGAGAGTCACACAGAGATGAGGAGCCTAGAATCATGTCAATTGTAGACCAAGAATTATGAGATGGGCTGAAATGAGTAGGCTGGTCAATATTAAAAAGGGCTATGTTATCTTTATCCAGGATTTGTTCTAATATTTTACCTTTACTATTTGAGTAGATGCTTCCCCAAAGGGGGCTATGGCAGTTCAGATCACCAGTGATGAGAAAGGGAGAAGGTAACTGTTCTATGATTGAGTCAATTTCTTCCTTTTGTACAGATAAACTTGGTGGTAGGTAGACACAGCATAGAGATAATGATTTTTTACCAAAGTGTAATGAAACTGCAAGAGCTTGTAAGGAAGTTTGAAGTTGAATTTTTGGTTTAGATATTTTGAGCACAAGTTGAAAATTACGATAAAAACGAGCACAGGTTTCATAAAATTCAGTTTTTTCAGTATTCACGAGGATCATTTTCTTCTTCTTTTTTTTTTTTTATTTTAAGCATTTAAAATGAAAAAAATTCTGTTCGTAATAGAAAACGAGAACTTTTCAAACTCGTGATTGAATATTGTTGAAATTTTCCATCTCTTGAATTAATTTTGTGGTAGGATGTTTTTTTTATTTTCGAGATATTTTGAACAAAAAGGAAATTTCAATATGGAAAATTCTTCGAGATTGAAAGATTATGAATAGGAACAGAATTTTGGAGCATAAAATATCACGTTTTGAATAGAATTAATTTTTTCTATAAAATGTTTTTTCTTTGAGATACCTGCATATTTTGAGCAGAATGTGAGAAAGCTCGGCAAAAATTCGATTGTTTTCACTGAAGTATTCATAAAGAAAAATTCATTTTTGGGAGAAACCAAGTACACTGCCTAAAACTGATACCATATAGGATTCACCCAAGAAACATGAAAATTTTCCACACTTCAGAATAATGTAAGTAATCACTTTTTTCTAGCAAAATCAAAAATCTCAACTCCATTGAAAGATTTTTTCCACATTGGAGTTTTTAAATTAGGACCACCCTGTTTACCTATAGGGTAGGAAACAAATAAGTAGCCCCCTTCCCCCTTCTTCAATCAAACACTCAATAGCGTGTGTATGTAATCTATCAAATCACGAAGAAACTAGCACACAACCTGTACACAAACACCAAATTTCCCATCATATTGTATACTTCCTTCTCCTCACCATTTACCACCTTCACTATACTCGTATAAGGAAAAAGTACAGCCTATATAAACCCAAGTACCTGCTACTTACACTTCAAAAAACTAAACCAAAACTTTTCGTACTTAAACGTGTAATTTCTTCTCACACTAAGGTAGGTACCTATATACAGTTTTTACCCCACTTTCATTCATGTGTACGAGTTACTCGTACGTATTGTAGAAGTGTGTTTCGTGGTAGAATCGAATACGAATACACCCAATTTAAAGGTTAAATTTCTTATTACTATACACTTGGTACAAAATATATCAGCGAGAAAGGGTGAATGCGAGGGTGCGAGGGAGTGAAATTGATGAAAAATAGGTGCCTTGTATTCGGTGGTATAGAAGGTAAATTTTTTATTACCGAATAAGCTACTACGAGTATATGGGATAATATAAAAGGGGAACTTTTTAAAATACCACGCAAAACCAATAAAAACTTTTCCACGATAATCATTTAACTTTTGTTTTTTACCTTTTCTGTTCCCTTATTACTCCCCTCCTCGATCTTTTTCACTTTCTCTCTTATATTCACAATAATTTAGGTATGTATTATGTATAGAAGCACATAATATATCGTGGTATGTACTGGAAGCTTTACAAAAGCTAACGATAGATGAATAAATCATTTGTAAAATTTTTAGGTCGGTACCTACTATTTTTTACCGAAATAAATTTTAAAAACATCCTGCTGTATAATTTCGATTACGTAATCGGTATTATTAGGTATCTGTAGAGTTTTGAAAGAAGAAAAAAAACTAACTATGGCGTGTGGAGTATTTTCGTTTTTGTAGGTACTTTTTGGTTATTTCCATACAGAGGAATATCTAATGGGTGTAGAGGTTTGTTTAGCAAGAGTTTGGTTTTTCTAAACATCTGTCTCCTGATTTTCTAAAAACGGGATCGTCTTTTAAAATTTCAAAAAAAAAACTTTTCCCGTCAGTTAAAAGACAAAATTCAATTTCTTGTTAGGTAAGTTTTTTATTTCATTTAGAATGGTACGTGTTTTGTACAAATTGATCATGTGAACTCATCAAATGCAGTCAGAAGAAACCTTTGAGGTTAAACAAAAACATGCTTCCAATCATAAAAATATCAAAAAAATGCCATAAAAATTGAAAAAATAGATAAATTTGACAAAAAAAGGAAGCTTTTTAAGCAATTTTGTGAAAAACAGGACATTTGTTTGGCAAACTTTGAAACAAAAAGAGGACTTTTTAGGCAGGAAAAGCAAAAATCATGCTTTTTGAACGCTTTTGCAAAAAAAAAGCACTAACTTTTTAGCAATTTTAGCAAAACTTACGACCATTTTTTTCATCAAAAAACTAGGCACTTCTTGGTAATTTTCACATAAAAGATGAATTTTTTGACAATTTTGGTCAAAACAGGATTTTCTGGTCAATTTTGACAAAAACGGGAATTGACAATTTTGGTCCTTTTTCACAATTTTTTGACAAAAATGGACACTTTTTGATAATTGTGCCAAAATGAACAGTTTTTGACAATTTCAACAAAAATTGACACTTTTTGAGTGCAGAAAATTTGACAAAAAAAACATCAGAACTTTATAAGCAACTTTGGCAAAAAATAGGACTTTTTGTTCCTCAATTTTGGAACAAAAAGATGACTTTTTAAACAGATAAGGCGAAAAATCAACCCGTTTTGGATGTTTTGGGTTGGAAGGGGGTACAAAAATTATGAACTTACAACTCTCTAGAGTTAATGTGCTCCCAAAAAAAAAGTACCTAATAAAAAAGGCCTAATAATTTTCATTTCATTTTTTTTTTCAATGACCAACATTTAACAAAAATTGTCAATCTTGTAGATTTTCTCGCCCACCAGCGACATCCTTATACATATTCCAACTGACAGGATAAATTGTTGAACTGATCAAAGAAAAATTGAAAAAGATTCAAAAAAACACAACCACTAGTCAAATTTTATCCACTAAATTTCATTTCTCAATTCCTGGTGAATTTTTGGAAATTCAAAAAGGCTGAACCATCATAAAAAAGATCAACATTTCATAAAATTTATCTAGGTCTACTTACACAGAAAGTTACAATTTGGTTTATGCCTATTATTGAGCCCCCGAATTGAATAGTGAAGGTTTTTCACCCCTTAGGACCCTCAGCAGCAAGTTTTTAGATTTTTTCAGTGTTGGAAAATTTTTTTTCACAAAGATTAGGTATCTTCTCAACACAAGAAAATCTAAACATCTGCTTCAAGTTCTAAAAGGAATCGAATACCACAACTAATTAATTTGAAATGACAAAAATAAGATATCTACCAAAATTCCAGCTTTTTAACTCAATTTCATAAAATTTTGACTTTTTCATGAACTTTAAAGACTTTGAATTCGCAAAAATTTACCAAGAAATTAAGAAGACTAAAGGAATTTTAGCACTTGAAATTTGGTCTGGTAGTGTATTTTCATATGCCCTTTCAAGTTTTCTTGCTCAATTGAAAAAATTTCTGCTGGTTGGAATACCTGTTTTTTGGAAGGGGAAGACAGAAGCAATGGCAAAAAAAGTTGCCCTGAAGCGGAAAATGCTATAGCACATTATCGTATCAATATGAAGGAATAACTAAATTGAAATTGAAGTAAGCTATTACTGTAAGCTCTCTCCGGGACTTTTCTCCAAATATGATTTTATTTTAGTCACTCAAAAAAATTTATGATGATGATTTGTGTATTTTGCTGCAAATAGGCGTCAATGTTATTTGTTAATATAAAGGAATAAACAAATTGAAATTCATGTTAGCCATCACTGTAAGCTCTCTCCAGGGCTTTTCTCCAAATATGATTCTATTTTAGTCACTCAAAAAATTTATGATGATGATTTGTTTATTTTACTGCGGATAACCCTTACAACAATGACCATGCTAATTTCAATGTGAATGTCGACCCATCCACATCCGCCACTTTTGGATGGCACATGTCGATGTGAATTTTGACCCTGTGTTGGCTGTGTTGAGCTAATTGTCGATGTAATTGTCGACTGATGTTGATCTGCATTTGTTTCAACAATTGGCTTGACACAGGGTTGAAATTCACATCGACATGTGGCATCCAAAAGTGACGGATGTGGATGGATCGACATTCACATCAAAATTTATGTCGACCTCCTGCTTTGTAACGTTATAAAATTGGAGTTTTAAAATTAAAATTTTTTTTTCCAAAAATGATTTCCTCTAATGTGGCTATTGCTCATGCTGAAAACAGCATCGATGCAAATTCCACTTCTGAAGAAGTACAAATGGAAAGTCTGTATAATCAACAGATGAACAGAAATTCCTTATATCAAAGATGGTGCAATACTTTATCCAAGAGTACTAAACTAATCCGTTTTCATGTCGACATGTCGATGTTAATGTTGATGTGAAATTCGACATCAACAAATACATCCACGATATCAACATCATACCATCACACTAAAACAGAAATTTTAATTCTGAAAAATTGGTCGACATAGTTGTAGATGTAAATTTCGAGCATCAAATTTTACATCAACATGTTGAGATGGCATGTCAAGGTATCATAAATAATGAGAAAATTTCGAAAATTTTCATTTACCTGGCTTTTGTACGGACAGAAGATTCCTACTAAATACATAATTAATCAATCACTTTTCCATCATTATGCTGGAAAAAAACATAGTCGATGTAAATGTTGACGTTGACAATTGTTGTGTGGGTAAGTGCCAGCATTAGGCTCATCTTATCAACATGAAGGAATAAAATTGAAATTCAAGTAAGCTATCACTGTAAGCTCTCTCCAGGGCTTTTCTCCAAATATGATTATATTTTAGTCACTCAAAAAATTTATGATGATGATTTGTTTATTTTACTGCGAATAGGTGTCAATGTTATAATGTTAATATGAAGGAATAAACAAATTGAAATTCAAGTAAGTTATCACTGTAAGCTCTTTCCAGGACTTTTCTCCAGGCATGATTTCATTTTGGTCACTCAAAAAAATTATGATGATGATTTATTTATTTTTCCGGGTGATAAGCATACGCTTTAAATTTATTTTACAATCTGAACAATCATCAACGTAAAGGAATAAGTAAACAAATAAAAATTCAAGTAAGTTATCACTGTACACTCTCTCCAGGAGTCCAGGACTTTTCTCCAAATATGATTTCATTTTGGTCACTCAAAAAATTTATGATGATGATTTGTTTATTTTACTGTGGATAAGCATAATCTTAACGTATTTAAAAATTATCAACATAAAGGAATATGTAAACAAATAAAAATTCAAGTAAGTTATCACTGTACGCTCTCTCCAGGACTTTCCTCCACATATGATTTTATTTCAGTCAATAATTTGATGAAACACGTGAATGAGCATGATGTCTAAAACTGCATTGGAAAATGAACAATAAACATAAACTATGAAAAGATGATTATACCAGAACCATAAATGCAGAAAGTGAAAAGAAAATCACAGTTTTTGAAAGATAATGTCCCCAAAGACTATCAAGGACAAAGGTGGCGAACTGAAATTTTTCCAAGTGGTGCTCATGTCCAATTAAATGAAACAAGTAGGAGAGTGACGAAGCGATTTGTCAGGGGGGGGGGGTTGAATGAAATTCTCTCAACTTTTCAAGCTGGATTTTCTCAACTATTCAATTCAGACCTCCCCCCGGATTTTTCCTTTTCAAAAATTTATAAAAGTAAATTAAAATTTTGTAGGTACCTACTTTATAAATCTAGAAAATTGTCATTTTATCTTTTATTTTATTTCAACTCATCCATTTTATCCGAAAAAATTGGTATTTTACTTTTTTGGCGTCAGTCGACAAATATTCAGTTGACACCCTTCCACCCCCACTTCACCCCTCCACCCCTTAAAAACCTACATTTTGTCCTAGTTTCTCAATTGTACAGAAATTGGACATTCTGTAAGGAATCTAAATCAAAAACAAACCAAACACCCGAACAATTTTTTTCACTGGAAAACATCGCTATTTTTTATCTGACACAAATCGCGAGATTTCCATCGAGTAAAGGGGCAAGGGGAGGAAGTAAATAGGGTGTGTAACAGGAAGAAAAAACAAAATATATACAATTTAATTTCCTTGTCAGATATTCGCTGGTTGGCGTTCGTTCGGGTTTACTTTATCAATTTAAGTATCTCTCGGTAGGCCAAAATAATTCCTCCCGTGTTTTGAGGTAATAATCGTATACTTTACGAATACTTCGCTCTATACGAGCAAAGAAAGAGTACCTGTATACTTGGCTATATAATACATTGGTAACTTATATATATATCGTAGCTATACACACTGTATACTTTATAGAGTAAGTAGTGTAGTGTAGTATACGCATCAACAAACAACACAAAAAGCGTATAAAAGTACTATTTAAATAAACGCGAAAGAGAAAGAAAGAATGAGAGAGACTGAGAGGACGAGGCATGGGCGAAAGAAAAACAAATTCGTTTTGTAGGGTAATTTGGTGTGTAGTATGGAACAAGAGGAGAGAGCGAGAAACTAGCAAAGAATTATAAGCCTTTCGTACCTCTCGTCTGTGGTTCCTTAATTATAGTGTAAAAGGCGTTATTTGAATTATATATTTGTTTCCTGGGTGTGCGGGTGGATGAACAGGTACCGCAAGGGGGGACTTTTTTATCGGTTAAATCGACGGTTTTGTTTTCTCTCTTCGACTGTGTGTGAGTTTTGTTCTTTATTACCTCACCGCGAGTAGTACTTACTACCTACAACTCTGACAATCGGGAACGTTGTACTACTACCTGTACACTTCTAATACTGGGTGATTCGAAAAGTTACCCGAGCTCACGTGATCCCTCCAACTTGCAGGATTTTTCTTATACTTACTTCTACACTGTTATCGATGATGATGATGAAGGGAAAAAAAAGGGGTCATTGGGTTCGAGCAAGTGTCCAGTTGGGCACGGTAGGCAAAATCTGATAAACATACGTGACCAGTTCGCACCTGCGGTATGGCATCTTTCGTATGTCGTGCTCTCGTGTACTTACAAGGTTCTTTTTTTTATTCTTTTCAATTTCCCCCCTGTATGGTGAAAAGATGAGCTGCCACGTGTCTTTTTTACATTCTGAACCATTGTTGTGGATGCGACGACGTGAAGATGTTGGCGCGATGCGAATATGTACCTACTATACGTATAGGTGAGGAATTAATTGCCGATTAATAATGCCGATTGGTGTTTACATTTCTCGAACAGCTTTAGGCGTTGTTTTTTCAAAGAATGGCGAAGTAGATGAAACATTTGTCGAGTACGGATTCCGGAAACCGCATTAGTTGACCATCGGTTAGTGTTTGAAGAAGGTTTTCAGTATGTTGGGTTGGAAAACAAATGGTGTAATAATTTAGAATGTGTGTCATTCGTCGTAAGGATTAGTAACGAAATTTAAAGTTTTTTGAAAGTCCCTTTGTGCTCAAAGGAAATGCTCTGAATCATATTCAGTCATCGATTATACTCTTTCCCCCCTTTTTTTTTACCAAAGCATGACAATCTGCAGGATAGCTCTTAAAAAAAAAACAAATCTGCCCAAATAAAAAAATGAGGATCCTACCTACAGAATTTTGAATTTTCAAAAATGATATAAACTGATGAAAAAAATTGAATACTGATTATTATCCCGAAAAATTTGTTTTCTAGTCAATTTTGAATTATTACGGTCACATTTGGAACCCCAATTTTGACATAAAATTGAAAAAAAAACAGTATTTTCTGAGATGTGGGCAAAAATGTCAAAAAATTTACTTTTTTCACTCGTGTCAAAAGTGGTCTTTAAAACATACCGCAGCAACAATGATCTAAATACCTAGAAAATTCCCAGAGTTGTCAATGCCCAAATGTAAATTTTGAGATTTGGGAGATTTTTTTTGAAAAAATTTGGATTGATTTTTTCCATACAAGTCGAAAAAGGTATTCGAAAAGTGTCGATGATTGTAATATGACTGGGAAAAAATTACGAAAATTTGAGCTGCCCAATTGCAAATTTTAGGATTTTGAGATCTTTTTGAATAAATATGACAGGAACTCTAAAAATATTGTAATATTTTTTTTTTCATTTTTTTAGGATAGGTACTTACAAATTTGTTATTAAATTTTTTCATCAATTTATCACGATTTTGGGGCATTTTTAGAAAATTTAAAATCCTAGTTGGATCCTAATTTGCGTATGTTTGGGCAGATGAATTTTTTTTTGTTGAAAAGCTGTATTTTGGGTCTTCAAACTTTGATGAGCCATTCAAGAAAATTACTAACTGAGTGACCGAAAAAATCTCTCCCCGGAAATCATTCGACCTAAGTACCTACCTAGGTACTTTGAGAGTGCTCACTTGCTCAGCGAAAAATCATCGAATCTGATTAAATCAGATAAGATTTACTGGATTCAGTTTGATGTGATCAAACTGGACTCTGATCAGATCACAGTTTTGGTCGGATTAGATCTGTTCAGACCTAGGTAATCAGAACCAACTAAGGGAGAAACGATTTACATCTGATCGGATCTGATCAGACTAGTTTGGTCTAATCAGATCAAATCTCATCCGGCCAAAGCCGAAAATTTCCCAAATCCATTTGATCCCATCCAATCTAATCAAATCAAATCAGAGTTTTGACCAAATTACACACCCAGATTTGTTAAAACCTGATTACGTACAATAGAGAAAATCTGATAAGAGCTCATCAGATTTGGTGAGATCTGAACATTCTCCAGATACAGTTTGTTCTGATCAGATCTAATCACAAGACAGTTTTGATAGGATTAAATATTTTCAGACTTGATCAGATTCCATTGAAACCTGCCTGGATTTCACCATATCTGTTTGATCAGATCAGATCAGATCTATTCAGGAGTGATTAGACCGATTTGATTACGTTAGATTAGATCTGATGAGATCCGAACATTCCCTAGACTCAATTTTATCTGATCAGATTTAATAAGATGACAATTTTGATTGGATTGGATCTGTTCATACTACATAGTTTGGTCTGATCAGATCAGATCTGGAAATTTTATAAATCCAGTTTGATCCGATAAAAATCAGATCTGTTCAGATCATCAAAGTTTTGGTCGTTTAAGGAGACCTGACTGGATCCCATCAAGTTCCTATTTGATTAGATCACGTCTGATATAGTTAGATTCGGACATTTCTCTGATCCAATCTGATTAAATTTGTTCAGACTTGATCAAATTCAAAATCAAATGTTACCAAAATTAAATAAGGCATCATAAAAAAGGCTTAACCAACACAATCACTGAAAATCACCAAACTTGATGAAATTTTAGTAAAGTTGTGCAGAATTCAGCAAGCATTTCAAAAAACAACGTCAAATTTTGTTGAAGTGACACAATACCTACTATTAAAAAAAAGATTCCAAGAGTAATGTTTCCTCTTCTAGTCGACGTAGGTAGTTTTAAAAAATTATTTAGATTAATAACCTGATGACAAAGGTCATAAAAACATAAAATAGGTAGGTACCTATCAAAAGATTTTGAAAATGACCTCTGTAATTTATCAAAATGTGGTTTAAAATATCAATATTTCAGAACATCGTTGAAACTTTGAAAGAGTACCTCAAATCACGTATGTAAGCCGATACAAATGTTCATTGTGGTAAGTTCTTTTTAAATGCAATTAATTTTTTTGAAATCCGTTGCGGAAAAAGTCTAATTAAGGTACCTATATTGTATATTTTTTCAGGAAACTTTGTTTTAGAGATATTTTTATTTCAACCACAAAAGTTAATTTTTTTTCTGCAGCAAATACCTCAAAACGTAAATTTTTTGAAAAAAAAAGGAATGAAACTTTTCTGGTAGAAAATTTTATAGCCTACAATTTGGTTTCACGCTGCCAATTTTTTTTATACAGGTAGGTCTCCGTTTGGTTCAGGAATTGGTTTTTTGTGTCATCGTCCTCTTTTTGTTTGGTGAAAATTCACCAGGTAGGTACAAAAAATCGAATGAGTAAACAAAATAACTTGAGTCCTCGAAAAAAAAACATGCTATATCAGCTATTCGCTGATTGCAAAATAGTTCTTGCATTTCCTTTCACGATATTGTTTGATTGATGCATTGGTTAGTTCGTTTTTAAATATCAATTTGAAGCTGACTTCTCATTTCTTGATGTTTTTAAATAATAATTTTATGAAGTCGAATAAATTTCTCGTGAATTAAGATATTTAACTAAACAACTTTTGCTGGCATAATCAACATGATATCACTTTAGAAATTGAGCATCAATTTAAAAATTTTATTTTTCTGATTTTTCAGTTCCACTTTTTGTTGATAGAAAGATGTCTGATTTTTACATAAAATAAAAATGCAAGCCTTAAAATTTCCTTCAGCAAAGGAGAGGCTACATCTATTTATCTATAGGTATCTATTTTTATTTTTAAAGGACCAATTATGGCTCTTCCAATTTAGACGCATAGCAAACAAAAAATTATGCCAGCAAAAATAACAAAGCCTTTGAATTCCAATACGGCAAAGGCTCCCAAACTATTACACAACTTTTTACACACATTAAAGTATAATTTGCCAACTGCCTCACGTTACGTAATACCTACTTTTTCCACACAGTTGGAAAAATCCGACGCCGCTGTTTTCAGACAACCCAGTATTACCCATAGTACTCGTAGGTACATACGCGTGGGTAAAATATAATCCGCCCATTTTCGCAAAATTCCAATAAAAATCTCACATTTTTTAATATCCACGTCAAATCCACCCCTAGAAAACACGTAAAATACCTCGACACGCAACCAACAACACACTATATTTTCTCTTTGAAAAGGTAAAATAAAGAGAAAAAACCGAGCTAAAGGAAAACGAAAAAATAAAAACACGACATGAAACAGATACTCTCTCGTGAGAAGCTATATACACACACAGAGAGAAAGAGAGCGATAGAGAGAAATTACCCACGTATAAAAATGGCTCTTTCGTCGGGGTTTAACCTACACAGCACAGCACCGTAGTAGTAGGTCGGCTGGCGTTATTTTTTTTCCTACCCTGTTTCTCAGTCTGCTCTCCTTTCACCCTTTTGCCATCGTTTAACCTGTACCTTGTACTACTAAACGATTTACAAATGCTAAATTAAGGTGGAGTGTTTTTTTCTCTTCTTTATTTTTCTGCTGTTTTTTTCTATTTTTTCGTGAAAACATTTTCGTTTATTCGAGCGAACGTTTCGCCAATAGCGTTCGTTCCATTTGTTCGGCCACTCCGATTTGAACCACCCCCTCCTTATATTCTTTTTCTTTTCAAACACTAATACACGAAATCGAATTACATAACGAAACTATAAGGATTCGGATGTTTTGTTTGCTCGTGTATTTTTTATTTTTTATTTACCTCCCTGAACCCTGAAAGTACCTACTTACCCTGTGTGAGGGTTGTTTTCTTCGTTGTGTGTTTACTCCATTTTCTGTGTGTATATTTTTGTTTTATTTAGAGGACGAAGCTGGATGATAATGAATATGAACCTGGGTATCTTTTTTGGGGAGTATTTTACAGCGTACGATTTTGCTGCTTTGGTTGCCATAAATTTTGAAGAATGTTTTTACAGTTCAATCGTGACTGAGATAGCCTAGTGGCCATTTTCCCAGAAGTAGATTCTTAAAAATATTTTTTTTTCAACTATAAGACTCTCTGGAGGCTGCATACAGGTTTTTACGACAAAAATGATATGAGCCAAAGTTGTAGAAAATTTAATTTCCAATCGTCTAAGATCCATTGGTTTTTTCAAAAAAAATCTATTGACAATTTTTTTCCAAATTTTCAAATTCTGAAATTTGAAATGGGATCCTTGAAAATTTTAAATTCTCTGGAATCTAAATAAAGGGGTTTACAACAAGAAATAATGAGAGCCAAGATTACACAAAATTGAATTTTCAATTTTCTTCAAGCCATTCATTTTTTTCATGAAAGACTTCATTTTCAAGAAATTTGTAAATAAATGCAAATTCTGAAGTTTGACTAACAAAAAAAAAACCCCGAAGTTGTAAAAAATTAAATTTCAAATAAGTAAGTAAGTAATACTTTTTTTTTCAGGAGACTTCATTTTCAAAATATTTGGAAAAACTGCAATTATGAAATTTCAAGCGATTGTCGAGACTTCGAAGTGCCCTGGAAGCTGAACGAAGGAGTTATTATAAGAACCAAAGTTGTAGAAAAATGAATTTGAACTATTTATACTTATTTCATTAGCTTTTTTTCCAGAAGGCTGCAATGCTGAAATTAGGAAAGGGGGCGGTTGAAACTTTGAAGATCTTTGGAAGCTACCTACTTAAACGCTTATGTGATAGAAATGATAAGAACCAAAGTTATAAAAATCTGAATTTATCTCCGAACATTTCTCCGAATACATTTCATTGAATAGAAATTTTCTCTTGCCACTTTTCTAAAAGAATGATTTCCCGAATCCAATTTTCTCAAACCTCATTACCCCGAGGGCACAAAAATGGGCAAGAGTTCAAATTCTTGCCAAAATTGCAGAAAAAAATCTGTTTTTTTTTTGGTCAAACTTTTTTTTTTATCAAAATTTTTAAGAAAAGTCTGATTTTACCTATATTTGCAAAAATTGCAGAAAAAACTTTTTTTTTTGAATCAAAATTTCCTAAAATTTTGTTTTTTTGTCCCAAAAATTTGTCTACTTATTTGTGTTAAAATTGCAAATAATTTTTTTTTTATCAAATTTGACAAAAAAAAAAGGTTTTTGAATCAATTGAAAAAAAATCTTGATTCTTACAAATTTCCAAATAAGACCCATATTTTATCTACAAATAGTCCGAGTCCGTTTTTATGAAAATCAAAATTGTCAAAAAGTCTTGTAAGTAAGCATTTGCTAATTCTTTATTGCCAAAAAACTTTTTTTCGGTGAAGATTTTTGTCAAAATTGCAGAAAAATGTAGTTTTCTATCAAAATATTTTCAATAAAAACTGTAAAAAAAAAAGAACATTTCTAGTCAAAATTGCCAAAACAGTTTTTTTTTGCCAAAATCCCAAAAAGACGAAAAAGATTCTTTTTTCAAATGATAAGAATCAGAGTGCAGTAAACAAGTGAATTTCCAATCGCTGCCATCTCGAATACATTTTTCTATAGAAAGCTCTATTTTTATCTTATTAGCAAAAAAACAGAAAATTTGAAATTTTTTCAATAATTTTCCAATAATTTCATCGCGAAGAAATTTTTCCAATTTTTTTTTGAAATTCCTTAATAGAACCAAAAATGGAGCAATCACAGAAAAAATAGGGAATATGGCCATGACATGACATGAGGCTATCTTTGGCAAAAATTTGAAAAAATTTAGTTCAGTCAAAAATGAGTTATGAGAGAAAAATTATTGCAAACTTTCCAAAATAACCTCGTGGCAGGATGTGTAAAAACAACGATTTTTTTTTTCATTGAATCTTCAGAGTTTATTGATGTGTTCCATTCCGTTCATTTTTCACAAGGGTGATCGAGGTCTGGGGTAAATTTTCCTTCCCAGCTCCATGGAGTCCTCTGTACCAACAACCAAGTGCAATGAGTAACTTATTTTAAAATTCTGATGAAAAAAAATTTAGCCCACTAATTTAAAAATGGCTCAAAAATGTCAAAGCTTGATACAATTTGATTTTTGGAAATTTTGAAATATTTTTGAAAATGGCATAAATCACTCCAGATTATAAAAAGAATTGATTTTGAGATAAAAAAATCTAAAAATCAGCTTTCGTTGACCCTCTCACATTCATTGCAACCATTCTCGAGTTAATTAGAGTCTCTATGGCAAAAGTTAACTTTCCTCCAGCAGCGTATTGAAATTGTTTCAGAATCAGTTGTACCTAATCAACTTCAACAATTGAAAATGTATTCCCTGGAATAAGCTCAACCTTCGATTGGGAGAAATAAATCAAAAAAGTAAGGTAGTCGTTTTTTTTTCATCTTATATTCACAATTTTAAGATCAAATTCATCACCTAGAATCTAGATGATCCAATAAAGCGATAAAAAAATTCAAAAACTAAAACTTTTGTCACACCAAAAAATGGAAAAAATCGCATTTAAATAATGATATTCAAACACATTCGTACCTAATCATTAAAATTCCTCTATCAAATATCAATCACACGTTATCAACGCAGCACAAAAATTTCAAACTAAACAGAAAATCACACGAACCATGCAGAAATATGTACTTTAAATGATATACTTGCGAATCGAACAACTTACATCCAATCATAATAATATCTTCTCTCGGTGCAAATTTCCAGCAATAGTAGTAATAATAATAATAATGATAAATAAAGAACACGATAACTACCGCGCGTAAAACTACCGACAAAATCATATTATGAAGACTTTGTTTTTAACTAGACCAACGACGTTTAATTAAAATGCTCGCAGGGGATAGGCGAAAAACCGGTTAGCCTATGGTGTTCAGTATCACTACACATACTCAATATACACTCAGTTCATAACGATAAGGTATACGAGTAGTATAGGTATTGTTTCAATATACCAAATCCGGATCCGGATCCGGCCACCATATTATATAATACCTACACGAGATATCTACCTATGTAGAAGGTACCTATAAGCTAACATACGGAAGTACACCCTTCTTTCGCGAGACGACCTTTGAAGATTAATTAATTATTCATATTACCAGAGAGTAAGTACATTGAGACGAAGAATGAAAACAAAAGTAACGGCTCTCTTAATGAAAAAAAAAGTATAATGTGGAACCACATCGACCGGGCATTTGTTCTTATATATTTATCGTCTCACACAACAACGTATATATATAGGACTTTGTAACAAACGCCGAAAAAAAAAGGTTTGAAAATTTTTTTCTCTGTATCTATAAGTACAAGTTTCTCACACGTTACGAATCAACAAGCAGATGTTTTAATGAATCGTTCGCGCATCTTCTTTTGTTTTTAGATTCTTTTATTCTGTGTTTTTTTTTCAATGTTTCACGTTTGGTTCTTTTCTACAGGTATGATGAGGAGATGTGTGTTAATAAGAAGGGGTAGTGGTCAATAATATATACCTGATGTGGATGAGAATAAACCATGTTAAAGCCTTTGTATGGCGAGCTTTAAAGGATGTTAGGTGTTTGTTTTTTTTTCTCTCTTGGTAGGAAAAAAATTATAATAATTATTCGATGCGGTCGACGCGAAATACCGATAGAGGGGAAGTGATCGAGGTCATGTAATGAGATAATAAGATGGGATGTTGAGGGTCGGATGAAGGGGGGGAGGGTTCAAATATTTGAATGAACAGAGCCTAATTCTGAAGAAAATGTGATGTCGAATAAAAATGTGAAAATTTTAATCAATTTCAAATGTTGTGTGAGACCCTTATAAAATAGGAATTCGAAATTGAAATTTTCCCAAAAGGAGGTATTATTTATGTAGCCTAATAATATCGTTAAAACTTAAACTTAAACTTTTAAAAGAATTGACATTTTCTTAACAACATTCTTCGGCATCGTGAGACCTTCATTTCAAGTAGAGAGTCACTCAGACAAAATTTTAGCCCCGAAAGTACCTCTGAAGGAGAGTTATATAGGTCCTCAAAGAGGGAGAATTATCAGAAAAATCGTGTTTTCTTTTTTACTTTTTTCGGTGTAGCCTTTACCGAGTTTTTTTTGGGAAAATTGTCCAGAATGCAGTATTTGAGATTCTGAGTTTCACTTTTTTTTGTAGATTATTTTGAAATTTTTTTAGGCGATGCCAAAACATCCAAAGATGGGTATAAATCATTTCTGAAACTGAGGAAATATTTTGGAATACAGTGGTGCCATTTTTTGGTAATTATTGCCAATTTATTCAAATCCAGAAAAATTCTCAAAAAATTATCGAAATTAAATTCTCTGAAATTGGTACCTAATAATTACCATCCAATTTGCACCACTGCGTTTTGAAATATTTTTCCAGTTCCAGAAAAAATATCTTACCATATTTTGGCATGATTTATGCAAAATATTTTAGAAGAAAAAAATTTCAAAATACGAATTTACCCAAAAATGAGCGATTTGAAAATTTTCAATTGTTCAGTAAAACCCTATAAGAGAGAGCTTGGATTTTGATGGCAATGGCTTTGAGATCATTTTCTCCAAAACAGGTTGTGTAGAAGCCAAAGTGAAAAAACCATAATTTCTTTCAAAAAATCCACCACTTTGAAAATCCATATCTCCTTTCCAGAAGCTTCTCCAGGGTTAAAAATTTTTCTGAATGATTTTCATCTTCAAAAGAGACTTCTCTACTGAATTTGGACTTTTTTTTTGCGATCCACTTTAGGACCTAATGGTCAACCTAAACTTGAACATTGCTGATGTTTTCACATTTTTTGCTCTATTTTTGCCGTTTATGAAAATTAAACGAAAAATTTTTTAGACCACTTTTCTGTCAGAAAAGACAACTTCATATTGAAAAATTTGAATATTTTCTCTTCTGGAAAGATTTTTTTTCAACGTTTTGAGAATTTCAGCGATTTAAAAGCTTTTCGTGTCTTTACTGTGGCTAGTTGAAATTTTCACACTAGGAGAACGTTTTGAATTTACGTTCTTAGATTTGACAAAACCTGGCTAGATCGAAAAAGCATATTCTTAAACCCTATACTCAGAATTTTAGGGGTTGAAAATAATTTTTTTTGAATTTCAAAATTTTTTTAAAATTAAAAAAAGCTGTTTTCGAGGAAATTTTTTAACATTGTATTTTTTGAAAGTAAAACAATTAATAAAAATGTGAAGAACAACTTTATTTTAACCTCTCACTCCTCCATTTTATAAATATACCAGTTTCAGACCAGTTTGAAGCTTCGAGTGAGTTAAAAATTTTTAAAATAAATTTCAAATTGCATCAAAAGCTTCAAAATGTCTTGTCTGAAATTGGTGGTTTTTGTGATAGGATGAAGGGAGGGGGTTGACAATAAGTAAATATTCACACTGTAGTTCGTTTTATTTGAAAAAGTTATAAAAAAGCCAAAAAGGTGAAAAAATATAAATAAAGATAAGTAGCTTTTTAAAACTTTTCAATTTTCAAAAATTGCTCAAAGTTCGAAAATCGACTATTTTTTGAAAACATGCCTCGGTCTACCTGTTACCATTTCCCCCGTAAAAATAAACAATTGATCAAAAAGGGAGAAGAGAAGTTTTTCGAAATTAAAAAATGGAGGCATATTGATGGAAGAGTTTAATCTGTCACATTTTCAAGCTTAATTTTTTTTAAAACTAAACATTAAGTACTCATTTTCAGTGTTGATAATAAAGCAACCTTTGAGGTGTGTGGTTCTGATTTTTATAAGAGTTTGATTTTCAGAAAAAAAAATATTTCAATACCTACCTCAAATAAAAAACCAGAATTTTAGTTTCTGAAATCAATTTTGATATATTTTTGAAAATTAATTTATTTTTTACAAAAACATTCTTATTTTTGCTTTAATTACCAAAAAAATGGATTCAAATTCAAATATTTCTCATCTGATTGCAAGAAAGTTGCTTAATTAAGCCATAACTCAGTCTGGAGGCTCCCATGAAATTTCCCTTTATCACCATCATCTTAGAAAATTTTTCAGTGACGTAAAAACTGATGGGAAATTTTCAGCTACTTTCGTGACATCCAATCCAAAAGTCCATGATTTAACAAATTCCATCAGAATTTCTATATGTGTGGATTTTTTAGGGAGGTGGGAGGGGGAGGGAAATTTTAAATTTCGAAAAAAAGGCTCTGAGATGGTTAGGTAAATGCGGACTCATTGTAGTGGAAATGATCAAAGTCCAATTGGAAATAAAGAGAATTAATCTTGGATGATCACTTCCCAGCTATAATGATTTGGCAAATCTGAATTATTTTTCAATATTCAGAGAGTTCTCAAATTCTGACTAATAAATCATGTTCAAGAAATAACACTTGTGAATTTTATTCGATGATGAATTGAAATAGCGAGATTTCAGATTAGTTGACTTGAATATAGGTGAAAGTCTCATTTTTCGTTCCACAAACCCGAAAACGTCTACGAATTTATCCCGCATTCCTCAAACACATTTTTGGTAAGTTACCTCTTCTCGAACCAATTTTATAACAAAAATTACAAACGATTTAATTTATTTTATGCAAATTTCACGTCATCATCTCGCCAACGACGTAGAAAAAAAACTCATCCAATTAACGCATATTTAGATCCACTGCTGCGCCTTTCCAATCGTTCGCGTAATTAATTTTCATTAATTTTTTCATTTAATTAAAACGCAGCTAGTACAGTAAACCGACTCGAAGATGATTTTAATTAGAAAATTAGACGGTAATTAAAAACTTGCGTAAATATCGCGTCGAGGAGTATAAACAGAGAGATACTATAGACACAGTTTAGCAGCATCGCAAAAGAAAAACGACAGACGCGAAGGATGAATTCGAGGAAAAAATAAAATAACTATGCACGTAGTAGATACATAGGCCTACATAAAATTGTAGAGTAAATTGTCACGACGACGACGACGACACGAGCTGAAAATGCGGGAAATGCGAGAACTGCATCGTACTATACAGTCTACTCATGTACTATAGATGAATGAACGCGAACACACTACATTGTATTTCGTAGTATGAAAAACCCTTGCATACTAAATCAAGCAATAAGCGACATCTGCGGAGCTGGCTGTAAATTACGCTGTAAAACAAGCTTTAAAAGAATTCATAACTTACTCGCTGTAAAGTATTCCAGCACTCTTCCAGAGTGCGCTCCGAGAATATACCGGAACGATTCTGATTTCCGAGCAGCGTGAGAAAAAATAATTTACATCGTAATTAACTTATGTTATACAAGGTGTAAGAAAAAGAGCAGGTAAGCGGTTGAAATAAATTAATTCTATTCGTAATACAGAATAGATATACCTATAATTGCAGCTGGTGTCGGGTATAAATAAAATATGTAAAAAAAATTGGTTGGGATGATTGAGCGGTGTGAGGATGAAATCGATTTCATCCCAGCCTCCCCCCACCCCTCAACTTACATCGCATCGGGAAAAATTCTTGAATTTTTTAAAAACATGGAAACAAGACGTTCGATTTCACTTTTTGGAATTTCGGCATCGAGCAGAGAAAAATTCAAAAGCTTTCAAATCCCATATGTTCAATCCGGCCAATACTCTCGAGTTTTTTCAATTTTTTTTTTGGTAAGGTAATATCTCTGAAATAGATATTTTCACTAACAAAAAACATTAGCATCCATTTTTCATCCGTCTCGGTTACATAATACGAGCTTCATATAGGTAGTGCAAAAATATTTAAAATCATTTTCAAAATGTGACCAGATAGAAAGAGAGAAGGACGAAAAATAATTTCCCTAATTTTCCTGTGCTAGACAGAAGATTGCAGTTGGAAAAGAGATTTTTGTTAGTCTCAGTCGAGGCCAATACCTGCATCTGGGTAGTTGCATGATTCAGAAGAGACAAGAGGAAATTAAAGTTTAATTTGGGATTCTACATACATTTGATTAAAAATCCATGAAATTGTTCGAGGCACATCTTCGTGACTACATTTTGGTCAATTTTTTCGTAATGTTTCCTCTCAGAAAGAATACCATATCTTTTACGAATTATAAACTCGAATGAAGTGTTACTTTGAAACTTATTTCTCGTCTTGACAACTCAAACATTCTGAAGGAGAAATACGAATACGATCCTCCCGCTACCCCCTCCCCTCGCCGTTGATTGAATTCACTACTCAAAATACAAGAAATGGGGTTTTCTAGATCATAAGTTATCATTTTTCAAAAACTAGTCTTACTTATTTCATGATAAAAATGTTAATTTGTTATGAAAAATTGAGAAAAATAGGCAAAATATCATCAAAGCAATGAAGCTGACCATGATGAGTATATGAGACATGAGTGATTAGTGTACCTATACAAACATAGAAAAGGCGAAAGTCATTCTCCAGTTACACAAATTTCCATACAAGGTAATTCATTTTTAAGGTTCCAAGTTGAGATTTCTAATTTTTTCTCGGAATATTCCAAAAATGAAGCCGTTTACAGTCAAACTAAATTCCGCAGTCATTTATAAATATATTACGATTTTCTTTTGTAATTAGTAAGTACTTTTAGTTTTTCTAAAAATTGATATTTTTAGTGATGGGAGAATCAATCGCAGAAGGTAAACACACGTTTAAGAGAGAGAAAAAAGAAGATCAAATCCCATTCCTAAAGAAAAATATGATACCTAGGTACGTAATTTCATTTTCCACTATAAAATCGTCTCACTCCGAAAAAAAAACGTGTATTGTGTATCTTGAAAAATGAGCGGTCCGAAACATTTTTCACCGAAATGAATTACTTTGAGTAAATTTTTCAAATATAACACAAAATATTTCAATGATGACGAAACCGTCGAAAAAAAAATGGATTTGATATACCGCTTTGCTGATGAAAAATTTCCCGATCCACAGATTTACAAGTTTTTTTTTTTTTTTTTTTTTTCACAAGACCCTCACAAAGGCCGAAGAATTCCTAGACCAGACTAAGCTAAACCGAAAAAGCATGCAAGAATACCCCATCAGTCAAAATTACACTAAAGCGAAACTTCATTTTTGGAGTTCTGAAGAACTTGAAAGATCAATTTGAAGGTGGTCAAAAAAAGTGAAAAAAAAAAAATCGGAATTTAATCTACAAACTAAGATAGAAATCTGAAATTGAATTTTCTCTATTTTTACCCTTCCTCCTTCCTTTGATTTCGAGTGGTTTTAAAATGTTCTGAGGGCTCTAGCAAATTTTTGGAAATTAAAATTTCCACAAAAGTTGACCAAGTCAATGTTAGAGGGTTGTTTTACTCAACACCCTATTTTTCAATATGATAGATACATACAAACAATTGCACTAAAGATCATATTTGAAACATTTTTGAGACATTTTTATTTTCAGAACTGGCTAAAAACTCCTTTTCAATCGGCAAAAATTTTAGCTTTGTAGCTTCATCAGATGATATTTTGATTTTTTTCGCTTCTTGTTCATAGCTCTTTGGTGATTAAAAATCTCCCAAATTTGCAAAAATTAATTTTATTACGTGCTCTCTCTAGTTGGGATTCTTCACTGGTTAATGTTTCAAATAAAATCGATTTCCTGTCATTTTTTTCGATTTTTTCATCCTACAAAAGGATTTCCAACACCGTGAGAGCAAGGTATGTATCAGAAAACGAGTACATTAAAGTAAGGTAGGTATTATTTATATTTACTTTATTTTAATTTATGAGTCATTTGCAGCGACTAAGGCTAGAGGCACATGGATAAAAAAAAATAAAAATATCAGAGTTAGAGAGTGGACTTAATAGGTACAGTATAACCATCGGATGAGCATGGGCCCCAAATTTAGTGTGGCCACCCCATCCCCCTTTGGCCATCACTCATCAAAAATCCTTGGAATGGTATTTGAACAAATTCTGAGGTTTTTGAGTTTTTTTCACCGGCCAAAGTTGGAAAATTCGTCAAGATGCATTTTTTAAACACGTGCATTGGAAAAATTATAAAATTATTAGTAAGTAAGTATTTTTTAATTTTTTTTTTTTTTTTAAATTTATAGCGATTTTTCGAATTTTTTGGAATTTCTTGATACCTTGGAAATTGCATAACTGCGTATGAATCTTGCAAAATAACACCTGAATTTTTGTTTTAAATTTCTCCTTAAGAAATTGACTTACAGGAAAAATACTTCTTCCACTTTTCAACGCTAAATTTAGGAAAAATGTTTAAAAATCAAATTCGAGTTGAAAATGAGAAGAATCAAAATTCACCAAATTCACTCAGAAAACTGAAATTTGGCATGCATCTACTGTAGTTTTGACATTCAAGTCGAGTGAATCTAGCTTTACAACCAGTTTGAACAGTTCTGCAGCTTCAATGACAGGTTTTTAAAAGTTGAAATTCCCACAAAATTTTACCTATAATGATGTTGGAAGCTAAAATCAACTTTACACCCTCATTTTAAACTTGCATGCTGAGTCGATTGAGGGCGGTTTCAAGCCATTCGAGAGCTTCCAGTTTGATTTCAAAAATTTCCAATTTTTAAAAAGTGCCATGAAAATTGATCGAATTACCTTTAGCACAGTTCCAGAATGGCTTGAAACTACCTCTAATCGACTCAGCGAGTTGAAATAAAGTTACAAAGTAAATTTTAGCTTTTTAATTGCGTAATTTGGGTAAAATTTTATGGAAATTTCAAGTTTTAAAAATGTAATATGGAGGTTCCACAACAGCTCAAAATGGTAAGAAACGGATTTCTAATCGATTCAAAGTGGGGAGGGGGTCGAGAATAGAGTACCTACGAGTACATGTCAAATTTCAGACTCCTAGCTTAATTTAGCGAAACTTCAATTACCCATTTATCGTTTCTGGTACAAACACCAGAAATAGAAAAAATGTACTTTAGCTTCTAAAATGTTTGCTGATGATGTCTTTTTTCATTTTTTTTTCGATTTATATTTTGTTATGATTGAAGTTGAAAATCAAGAATGTTAGGTATTTTAGGTACATACGTTTTTTGGCAATTTCGAAGGTAAAAAAATTGAATTTTATTGAATTTTTTTGAGTACGTAATTCTCCACACTGATTTTAAATAGGGCTCATTTCCAGAAAAAAGATTTTCTTGACTGAAATCTAATGAATTTGTATTCAAAAGGATCCCCCCCTCTTAAGATAAGCAAAATGCCCTCAACCTCGGATTTTGATAAAACTCACAGGGTATGTTTAGTACCCCACAACATGATTTTGGGCCCATAGATCATCCCCCATCCCCCCACCCCACCCCCTCGACCAGGAGGGCCAGAAAACGCGTTCTTCAGGGGAAAAATTCTGCATCAGCGCGTGTTTAAGATGAATTTTTTCTGTGAACGAATATAGTTAGAGGATACGAGTACATGGGGGTACCTCCCTGAGTTTTTTCAGAATTTTTCATCGAATTGGGGGGGGGGAGAGAAGGGGAAACAAAAGAAAATTTTAAATCAACGACATGTTTTTTGGCCCTCCTGGTCGAGGGGGTGGGGTGGGGGATGGGGGATGATCTATGGGCCCAAAATCATGTTGTGGGGTACTAAACATACTTACCCTGTGAGTTTTATCAAAATCCGAGGTTGAGGGCATTTTGCCTATCTTAAGAGGGGGGGGGTCCTTTTGAATACAAATTCATCAGATTTCAGCCCCATCCCACCTCCCCTGCTCACAATATCAAAAAAATTCATTTCCCGGTAAACAAATCATATGTTCACGTTTTTGAGTAGGTAGGTAATTTTTCATACTGATTTTAGGACTCATTTCCAGAAAAAATATATTCTTGACTGAAATCCGATGAATTTTTATTCAAAATTTCAAACTGATTTAGTATCTCATTGCTTTTTTGTAAACTTACTTTAAAAAATGAATACTTTTTCCAGATCACTATTCATTAATCTAAACAAACACTTAAGAAATGATTCAGCTTCAGAACTCACAAACCCCACAAACACACAAAACTATAATTTTCTTGAAAAAAAAATCCTTCATATATTCGAACAACATTAATCCATAGATAATAAATCACTCATCAAAAACCTAAAAGACTCGATCCAGTCCAGCTACACATCAAGATATGGAAATCACACCACACTTCGGCGCTTATATTTCACCTCCACCAACTCCAACAACACCTCGCACACTTGATAATTTATAACTTGTTTACTCACGTTATTGGTTCGACCTTCGACCCAGATTACCATTTGAATCATACGCTAAAGGCGGCGGCGAAAAGTACGCCAGAGAGCAGTGAAACGAGCAGCACGAGGAAGACAAGAATAAGGACAACAAAATCATAGGTAAGGTACACAGGTAGGGCTAATAGGCGACTAGCCTATAGGTACACAATGCTGACAAAGATACAGAACGAAGAGACGATGAGGTGACGTTGGGCGAGAGGTATAAGACATTAGTCATCTGCATTGTTTACTTTATCAAAAGGGTGCCAGAGAGGTATTACTCGTAGTAAGTACGACGATGACGACGACGTACGATAATAACTTCACCTAGTTACCCCTTTTTTCGAATATGTATATACGTATAATATATATAAGGTAGCAAAAATATAAGGCACTGGTGTGTGTGCTGGTAAGAAATGACGACATTATTGCCGTCATAAGAACACGTAGAAGGGACACAGCGGGGATTCTGTGGCGTATATTACTCTCAACAACGAGCACGAAAAAAAAAATATGTTAGAAGAACGACAGCTTTAAAAAGTACCGCTCGTAAAAAACTTGCGACGAGATGTTAAAAAGTTACACGTACATTTTATGGGCGTGCAAAAAAAAACACACACAAAAAAAAACACGGAGGCTAAAAAAGCTCGAGTCAAATTACACAAAGAAACCCTAATGAGCAGATTTGATTTACCCCTTATAGTATAACCTCATCGTATAAACTTGACGAGAGGTTAAACTATACCAGATTTAGGTGAAAAAAAAAAAAAAAAATGAGCCACACTAAAACAGTCTTGATACTCGACCACCGCCATCATCATCATCATCATCATCGCCCGGCACTCACTGGTGCAAAAAAACACATCAATCTAGGTAAACGTAATTTCATAATAACTCGATGACGGTCGCACTCCGCCTCCTCTGCCTTCGCCTATATACAGCTAAGTGTAGACATGACACTACAAATTGTCCACTTTTCCGCCAAAACTCTCTTGCAGCACAAACACAAACACACAGAAATACGAAAGCATCCCTTTTTAATAATTTTCTCCCCTACCTAACTTAATAACCGGCTTTTAATTTTTCCACTCAAAGTGGTTTAATGGCATTTTTAACTAAGGTTTTTTTGCCACTTTTTTCGGCGCCTTTCCTACATCTCTTGAATGATGGGAGGGGGGGGTTTCCTCCAGTGCTTATGGAGCTCGATCTTGTCCATCGTCGTCCGAAATAACCTACTAGACTCTTCTCTTGATACAACGACTCCGCAGTGAATTTTTATACGAAAGTTTTTTACGGGTTTATTTTTTATTAGCGTGATATACTTACCTAGCTGGAGTATATTTTACGAGATTGTTACAAGCTCATTTTGTCTTGATTTGCTACCGTTTTTTTTTTACTCGGGATTTTCATCACAGCTTATTTTCCTGAAGTTGGTTTTAATTAGACGTTTATTATATTTGATCATAGGAGGATTTTTGAGAAAATTTGTGCATTTAGTTTCATCTTCTCTAATTTCTTACATTGTATGTTTGTGTATTCTGGATTGAGAAAATGAGTCCCACAGGTGAGCTTTTGTATTCATTTCTTAGTTTTGACTGTGGAAATGGTGATTATTGAATTCTTATGACTTCTTCATGGAAAGTACATGCGAAATCCGGCTTAAAAGACTCCGCAACAAGATAATAAGTGAAATGTCATTACTTCTTTTAATTTTTCGTCAAATATTGGTAAGCTTATTTTCTCCAATTGGGTATGGAATCAGCAAAACCGATTGAGAGTAGAAATGTTGAGTTTTGGCTCATAAGTCAACTCTTCTGCTTTCTTTCAATTTGAAATAATTTTTCTGCTAATTTCAACTCCTGAGTGAGTAAATTAAAAAGGAGAACCAATGGATTGAAAATTTCAAAAAGCAAGAAATTTAAGTGCAAGATGAACTGTGTATTCTTTTAATTTTTTGTAGGATATTGGTAAGCTTCTTTTTTTCAATCAGGTACAGAATTTGAAAAAAAAAACGGTCGAGCTTAAAAATCTTGATTTTTGGCTCAAAATTTAACTTTTCTGCCTTCTTTCAACTCCTGGGTAAGTGAATTAAAAAGGAGAACCAATGGATTGAAAATTTCAAAAAGCATGAAATTTCAGTGCAAGACAAACTGCGTATTCTTTTGATTTTTCGTAGAATATTGGTAAGCTTCTTTTTTTCAACCAGGTACAGAATAAAAAAAAAACTGTTGAGCTTAGAAATCTTGATTTTTGGCTCAAAATTTAACTTTTCTGCATCCTTTCAACTCCAGGGTAAGTGACTTGAAAAGGAGAACCAATGGATTGAAAATTTAAAAAAATTAGAAATTTTAGCATAAAATGATATGTAAGAGAAATTACGTACCTATTTTAATTTTTCATTAAATATTGGTAAGCTTCTTTTTTCCAATCAGGTACTGATTCAGAAAAACTGGTTGAGAGTATAGAAACCTTGATTTTTGGCTCAAAAGTCAACTCTTCTGCCTTCTTTCAACTTGAAATAATTTTTCTCCTAATTTCAACACCTTCGTAGGTGAATTAAGTAAGGAGGAGAACCAATGGATTGAAATTTTCAAAAAACAAGAAATTTCAGTGCAAGATGAATTGCATATTCTTTTAAATTTACATAGAATATTGGCAAACTTCTTTTTGCTAATGAAGTATAGAATCAGAAGACCCAGTCGGAAGAACTGGTCGAGAGTAGAAACCTCGATTTTTGGCTCAAAATTCAACTCTTTTGCCTTCTTTCAACTTGAATTCATATTTTTCCTACATAATTTCAACTCGTGGGTAAGTGAATTAAGGAGGAGAACCAATGGATTGAAAATGTCAAAAAATAAGAAGTTTCAGTACAGACCAATTAACGTATTCTTTTAATTTTTCGTAGGACATTGGTAAGCTTCCTTTTTCCAATCAGGTACAGAATCAAAAAAACCAGTCGAGAATAGAAACTTTGATTTTTTGCTCAAAACTCAACTCTTCTGCCTTCTTTAAACTGGAAATCATTTTTTTCCTGATTTCAATTCCTTGATAAGTAGTGAATTAGGGGGTGAAGCCAATGAATTAAAAATGTCCAAAAATAAGAAATTCAGTAAACGAGAAAATCAGTTATATTAAAAGAATTTTGAAAACCTTTGTCCAGTCCGTGAGCCTCTCCCACTGGACCGATTCCGCTCATTTTTGTTTTAAAATGTTCCTTATGACGTGTAGATATGTCATGAAACATTTAGAATTCAAAATTTTTCAGTTTGAGCTTAAAAAATTGAAAATGCATAATTTTGAACAATTGTAACTTTGAGCTTTCATTTGGCGGCCGAATATTTCTCTTTTGCTAAGCATTTTCCTTATCATGAACATCAAATAAACAAAACGTCAAACAACCTATACCTACTTTGCAGCCGACTATTTCTCCTTCTAACTACTCATTTTGTTTGAAAATTTATGATTTTTGAAGGAAGTGAGGAAAAAATTAAACAAAGGAAAAAAGGGACATGGCAAAGATGGCCGCGCCCTGGCTCCCTTATCAATTTGGAGGTAAGAAACCAAAAGCAAAAGTTTGATTGGCTGAATGAAGCTGATGTCATGTGAACGCTTAAAAAATATCATTGGCGACAAGTTACCTCCAAATTGATAACAATAAAGTGGTAGGCTCGCAGCAGTCGCAGCCATATTTTGCCATGTCTCTATTGAGAAAGTGAGTAAACCAGAAAAATTTAGAAGAAAAAAGAAAGAATCGGAGAAAATTAATATGCGCATTTGAAAACGAAAATAAAATGTAAGGTTAAAGTCACGAAACAAAGAACGAAAAGTAATGGAAAAATGAATCCATAAGGAATAAAATAAAAGAAAAAAATTAATGAATTGAACAAAATCTAAATTGAAACCGCATCAATCTTGAAAAAACTGAATGTAAACAAAAGAAATCAGGTCAAATTGAAACCAGAACCAGGAAACAATTGTAGGAAAAGAAAATGTAAAAACAAAAACGTAGTTAACACTTTATAAACAAACTCAATCATTGAAAAACAAAAAAAAAAGAAGGAAATTGAAATATTTGAAAATTAAAATAAAACCTGAGAAAAAAATTATAGCCTCCCCCCCAAAAAAAAAAACCAAAGAAAAATGTATTTAAGTGAAATAAAACAAATGTGGTTAAAAAGGAATAAAAATGAATTCATGATGAATAAATGAAAAACTGAGCAAAAAATAAAACAATAAGAAATGATAACAGAAAAATTATGGGAATTGATAAATCCAATAAAAAATGAAACAAGAAGAAATGATGATGATGATAAAAGTGAAAACAATTGGCAAAGAAAATTGAAAGATATCAAAACAAAAAAAAAAAACAAAAATTGAATGAAGAACTAACAACAAGAAAAAATGCGAAAATAAAACTGAAGACAAAAAAATGAAAATGAAAAATGAAAACAAGAAAAAGTTATAATAATAAAACTGAAAACTAAAAATGAAAACCTTGAGACGAAGGATTTTTACAATAGAGAAAATCATTGCCAATTCATCATTAATTTTGAACTTTTGGGGGAAATATTATCAATGTTTTGGGAGGGAGGCGCGAGCAGTGGTTGGGGCTGCGGAGCAGCCCAGGGTGCGGAACACCCTAGTTATCTATGAAGTATTCTTTTAATTTTTTGTAGAATACTGGTAAGCTTCTTTTTTCCAATCAGGTACCATATCAGAAAAACCTGTTGAGAGCAGAAACCTCAATTTTTTGGCTCAAAATTCAACTCTTCTGCCTTGTTTCAACTTGAAATAATTTTTCTCCTAATTTCAACTCCTTTGTGAGTGAATTAGGTAGAGAAGCTAATGAATGAATTGGAAATTTCAAAAAATGAAAAATTTCAGAACGAGAAATCATTTTTTTATTTTAATTTTTTAAAAAAATATACTTTCTTCATAAAAGAGAAGTAAAGAGACAGAACATATGTAATTATGCAAAATATTCACAAATGCTCGCTTTGAAGAAATAGGTAAGTTGTAATTTAAAAACTTGCAATTTGAGATTTGAATATGTTTTTTTTTTTCAATTTTTCTCATTGAAAGGCAATTAAATTACCTATATTTTAAAATAAAGGTTCACCTTGGATAGTTTTTGTTTTGTCGATGCATCTTCAATACACATCTCTTCTAGTCTTTTTGGAGAAGAGTAAGAAATTCCAAAATGAATGAAACTTGACCAGTATCAGTTGATATGTACAAAGTGGGCCTCAAAAGCAAGTTTTCCAAAAAACAATTATCCAATGAAGTCACATTTTCCAACTTTCGCTCAAACAAATCCCTCCCAAAAAATTAGTTACTTTGAAAAAGTGAGAAATTCCAAACTTTACAATTCTACGTATTTTTCAACATTTTTTTGTAAATTTCTAATTTTTGTAATTTCAAATTCTTCATCACAATATTTGCAAATCAATTTCTCAGAAAAACCAAATTAAGAGCAGCAATATTGTAAAGAATAAAATTTTCCACCAAAAAAGTACGATTATTTTTTTCCCTTTTTCTTTTTCTGAAAGGCTCTAATATTTCTAATAGGTATACTTGAGTAAAACCTAGAAAGTGCCAGTTTGTTAGATATAGTCGATTTTTATGGAATCTTTAATTTTGAATAACCTTGTTTTGTGTTACAATCGCTGATTTTCAAGAGCAAGCAAACTTCAAAACATATTGGAAGGTGTTTTTCAAGATGGGGCGAGGGGGGGGGAAAGGGCTTAAGACGTTTGACTCACATAGAAAAGTACAATTCATTCATTTATAAAAAAAAGTCGTCCCCACCCCAAAAAATCTTCAATGAGGAATTGCTTTTAAAAAAATCTGCCTTTACTGTGCACCCCTGATCCTTTGGGTCGTCTCTGATTGGCTATAGAAACTTGAATCTCTAGGAAGAATATGACTGAAAATAATTAAATTTTCAAATTCTCAACATCGATTTATTTGGTAGGTACTTTTTTAAAAAGTCTCTGAAAATGCTCCACTATTTATGCATAAAAAACAACGAAATATCAAGAACGGAAATCAAGAATTTACCTATTATAAGAAATGAAAATGTAAGTTTGTAATTAGTAACTTGTGTACTGATGTAATAAATAAATAAATAAATAATAATAATAATAATTTTTTGTACTCAATGAAAACAAACCCTTGAAGTTTTTACAATTTTCAATAAAGTATTGAAAACTTTGAGATGAGGTGACTTGATGAGCTTTAGATAGCTTTTACATAATTTATAATTGATGAATTTTTAACTCTATGTTCACTTCACCAATCCTCCTCCTCCCTTCTCTCCAGTTTATCGAAATTATTTTCTCCTATAAAAATAAGCATTTTTTTGGTTTAAGGGGTGGGGGAGGAGGAGGAGGAGTAGCATGAGTACGAGGACAAAAAATTCGTCAGAAATAAATGATGACTTCGCCCCACCTCGTGTCACCTAAAATAATTACCAAAGTTGAACTATACAGCTATCGATTCCAAACTACATAAAAATTTCCAATAGCTGTATTTTCACGTCACGTGAAAAAAATCGAGCCATTTTTTATCCACGCAGAAGAGAATTTAATTATAACGACCCCCTCCGTACCCCTGCCTCTCTATCGAGCTCTAATAACGTATGCACATTAAATAGATATGCAGATAACACGTCGCTTGGGTCGCAGAGCTGAAAAAATACAAACAAAATGCTTTGTCTCGTTCGCTCAAAATACATACGAATTTTTTCCTGCCATGTTTCCCTCCTCCCTTTCCCTCTCCCCCTCACCACCCCCTCTCGCTCTCCTCTAGCTCGGGCGTCTGTTTGTGTCGTCGCAACGACCGACTACTACGACGACTACGACGACGCCAATATAAAAACAAAAGAATCGCGTACCAAATAAATTTTCAATAATTGTTTACCCCCCCTGACACCCCCCACCCCCTCGTTATCGTTTCGGGTATACTCGTACTCGTGACACGTTGCTAAAAAGGCAGCGTAGATATATACTATTTTTTCGCAAACCTTTTATTTATACACACTTTTATTACGCGAGCTTTTGATCTATAGCTTCGCAAAAGCTCGCAAGCCATGGTGCAGTAGTCGTTGCTCGTGTGCTGGTCCTCTACTCGCTCGCTGTGTACGTATATAAAATTTACACGGTTCGGTGTGCTCGTGAGCTGGAAATTTTTACGGCCCTTTTTAGCGCGCAATTGTTGTTGTGAAAAAATATCCGGGTGTCCGGAATATGTACCTACTCGTATGTAGGATGTGGATGTGACAATAGTGGGTGAAAAAATGCACTCTACGGAGGGAAATTTAAATTTAGGTTAATGGATGATGAGTAAGGAATGAATTTTGGCGAAAATAATTTAGATGATTGAAAATTCGAGTTCGAAGGAATTTTATCAGCAATGGAACTGCAAAAAAATTTGCAAATTCCAAGAGCGAAATCAATTTGACATACAGAGTGAGTAAGGAAAGATATTTATTCTAGATCAGCAAGTTGGTAAATTAAAAATCAGAAGGATCAGCAAACTGTTGTGTAAAGATGCCAAGAAATTTTATTGAATATACTGAATGTGAAGCGTTTGAGTTGATATACGTACACATTTCTTTTCTGAACATTTTTACATTGCTCAAGCAATAAACGGAAACAGCTTACAAAGTGATGCAAATTTGGAACTTTTTCACGTTTGTAGATCCATAAAGTTTTTTTTTAAAGATATGGTAAAAAATCAGTTTTGCCACCTTTTTTAGCACCAAAAATTGGCTAAAAAAATCTAAAACGATATTTCTTCATCTCATTGATGCTCAAAAATGCTGATAATATTACCCCGTGAGTACAACTTTTTATGCTGATTATTCTGAAAAAGTGATAAGAGACCTTTTGAGGGGCCCACCTGTAATTTGAACAAGACCGAGATTTTTAAAAGAGCATGTTCTGGATTCCCAAAACCAAAATTTTAGCTTGTAAAATTGATCTTTAGATTTCTGACAAATTTTTGAAAATTTTAAATTGATCATTTTCATTAATTCGTGCTTTTTTACAAAAAAATGTACCTACTACTTATCGAGTGAAAATGATGGAAATTGATCCGGAAACCAATATCAACTCCCAATTTTACCCTTTCTGGCCATTCTGGAGTCTCTAACACGAATTTCGATTTTTCTAGAATTTTAAAATTTCTTCAGAAAGAATTGAAATTAATTTAGGTAGCTAACAATTGTTGAAAGGGGGGGAGGGGGTTCATATCTTTATTTGAGTAAATTTTTAGGCGGACATCTTGAGTTTTTTTTTTTTTCAAGTCAGCATGTCCATTTATGAGGAAAAAGTTCCAAAAATCAAAAAATTTCTTCTCGAAGGAAAAATCTTGAAAATTTTACAAATTAATGACTGTACCTTGTCTAAAACCAACCACTTGAATCAAAACTTTATAATTTCGAGCCATTCGGAGCCTTCAGCGTGATTGAAGATTTTTCCAGGATTTTCACATTACTCGAAAGGGGGTCCAAATTAATTTGGGCAGCTAAAAATCGAATTGTGGCTTATGCTCGACTCATTCAACGAGTTTATCCACATTTGGGTCAATTTTCAGGTGGAGACTTTCAGAGAAATGCACTCGAAATGTCTACCTGGAATCGGCTCAAATGCGGATAAGCCCTTTAAGCAGGTTGAGAACAGCCCAAAACGTGATCTTTAGGGGTCCAAATCAATTTTAACCCCCTCTGGAGAAATTTTAAAATTATAAAAAATCGAAAATCGCTCATGGAGACTCCAGCACAGTAAGAAATGGTGAAATTCGGTTTGAGGGACTTGATATTATAGGGTCAGTACCAATTTTCATTACTTTTACAACATTATTTGAAAATATGTATTAGCATGAATCGCTGGAAATCGTCAATTTTGAATTTTCAATAATTCGCCAAAAATCGAAAAATCAATTTGGGTTGCTGAAATTTCGATTTTTTTGGGGGGGATTCAGACCATCGCTCTTTTGCAAATCAAAATCGTCTATACCATCTGCGAGTGGATACGTACATAAGTAAGTAAGTTCATGAATATTTGATCCTCAAAGAACTCAATTTCTGGTACTTACACCTGACTAAACTTCGTATTACGATTGAAAGAGGTTGGTATAATTTAACTCAATCATAAGTACTACATTCATACATCAATGTGAAAAAAATTCCAATTTTGAAATGTACCTACTTCAGGGAATTTTTCCCCTCGAGTCACATCCCACCAGATCACTGACTCCATTCACTAGATGGATCCACTCTTGGACCTTTCTACTCCCCCTGTAGAACTTATGTCAGTTCAACATCCGAATACAGAGCACCCTAAAAGCTTCAACCCTCGAATGGTCCATGCAATTGCAGTGTTTCCCAATTACAATCAGTTTGAAACATTCTGATTCTAACAAACGAGATCACACAGGTCTAGGAATATAAAACCGAAAATATAAAACGGTCTATAGGTAACTGGAGGTAGTTCCACTTCTACTTCTACATCATCGCGACCTCTTTAGTTCTTCACGCACCACCATACTATACTATAATATTCTATTGTCTATTGAATAATCGCGTATCACCGAAGGCGACTTTTTTAAAAAGAGCTACGCGCTGGCCACTCGCGGCTTATTAATTGTCCATCTGCCTCTATCGTTGGTAATCGTCACCTGGTCGCGGTCCCTTTTTACCTTCGTACCTATACGAATAATAATTCATCACGCATCGAGTAAGATTATGTAATATGTTATAGGATTTTTTTTTTACACGACTCGGTTTTTTTCCATCAACACTAAGAAGTAACTATAAAGTGAAAAATCTAGGAAAAAGTTCATCAAAAATGTTGTAAAATGATGCCCATCTCGACTCTCGAGTAGTAGGTATTTTTAGGTGAGGAATTTTCCGTACTCGTGGCGCCATTTGGTATATATCGACTCACTATAAGGAGTAAAATTCGTATATACAGTGAACGTGTGTGTGTTTAGATTGCGGCTGCGAAACCTCGAAAAAGAATTTTGTGTAAAATGAGTATTGTTATGAGAAGTGGGCGTCCTTTATCAAAGTACAGCGCCGCCTTCTCGTTTTGAACGGTGTGAATTTTTTCTTCGCCGGATGGCTTTTTTTTTTTGTTACCGATACGTATTTTTATACGTTGTGTTATTTTGTGATTTTTCTACAAGGTGACGGCGAGGAGATGAGGGTTTTTTTGGGGTTTGAAACTGCAGAGGAGAATGATGGTTGAGTTTTGGATTCAATAAGTACATACCGATTACAATCAAAAATATAAGAAAGCTCGACTGGACGTAAGTAAGTAAGTAGTTATTTTTCTTCGAATGGAAATTCTCCCAAGTGACACTTCTTATCAATGAAAAATTCAACTCTTTGGAATCTATAGATGGGTGAAATTTGAAAATTTTCTCAAAGATTTATAATGTTTCAGAATCGTAGGAAGCCATAATCTCTTCTAATGTAAATGAGAATTGAAACTCAACACAGGAAACAGCATTTTTCTGCCAAAACCTCTTTTTTTGAAAATTTGCGATCAAACTCGATCTACCTACTTGGTATTTAAAAATGTGATTTTCAGCATGAATTCAAATATTGAGCTCTGAAATACTTTTCTGAATTAATTACAAATCCAACATGTTACTGATTTGACTTAGTCTACACACGACCGCGTTGGAGATGAATCGGATAACTCGACATCAGGTAAGTTTTTTTCACCTCTTCACTCTATCAAACGATGATAATATTCTACCTATCCTAAGTTCATGCTACCTAAGTATATATCGATCAAATCGTAACCATTAATTCGGCTAATATCCAATTATTTCAACTATAATAAGCTTTTAAAGTAAACCATCCAGGCCTACAAAACCTAATACAAAATTAAACACCTAATTTTCATATAAATTAGACGTTAAAAATCGTTGAAAAATTTACCCATCTATTTTTCTGCGACGAAGCTGGTCAATTGAGAAATTCACTACAAAATACTGCAGGAAAGGTAAGAAACGATAGAAAAACGAGATGTAGAGAGGGGGGAGGGGGAGGGAGGAGAATTATAGGTATTCGAGTATGATAGGCTATATGGCTTAATTAATTCAAATTTTGTGTTCCTTCCTTCGTTCGTTCGTACGAATGTGTCCCAAATCATTCTATGATGTTGGTGGAACTCCATCGTAGCTACATGCCTAATTTGTCAGATATTAGCAAGGTAAATTTTTTATTTCAAACTTAGTATTTCACAAGAAGAAAAAATTTTCTGTAAAACTGTTCTCATCATATAACTACCTTATCAATTTGCATCGCACTGAAGGAGTTGCCGAAGGTTTATAAATAACGATGTTTAAATTCTTGAAATACTTATCTCAAAACTACGGTACCTACTTCATTTGTTTTGAATTCAATATTAGGGGAGTAGATAATAGAAGTTTGAAATTTACAAACCGAAGGAAAAATTAATTCGGGGGGGGGGGGGGTAAGAAACATCACCCATAAATTTCAATTTTTGAGCTGCACGTTGAATTTTATCAACTCGAAATAAAATTTTTCCAGCTTCAGGGATTTGTTTTCCAAAGAAAACATTGTTTTAAAAAAGGAGGACAATTTTATAATTATCAAAAAGGACACTCCACCCTTCTTCCTTCTGCACAATGTTTTCCTTTCGAAATGAAACCCCTTTCTGGGATACCATAGGTACTTCTTTAATTGAAGTAAAAATGGCTTATTGGAGATATTGATTTGAAATCTTTAAATAATTTACTGGTAGATAAGTGAATAAATTTTTGATGATTTATTTTATTTTTCATTTTTTTAAAAATCATTTTTTGATTTGCAAGGGAAAACGTACCTACCTACTTATAGTATTCAACAGCATTTTAAAAAAAAACTCATGTCCAGTTTGATCAAGTTGGCTTTGTTAGCATCCCAAAAGGAGGAACCACGTTGGAATTACAGAATAAACAGCCGAAGATTAACCCGTAATAGGATTAATTTATTAACTGTAAGTGGCCATTCTTCTTGAATGATTATAAATTATTTAATATACAAGTACGTACCTATATCTACCTACCACTCTACTTGAATTTGCTTCAAGGTACAAATTTTTGAAAAGGTAAATCGAAAAAAAGTTAATTGATGGAGCGAAAAATTGAGAACTTTCAGTTAAAAATGTTGATTAATTTATACAAACATTTAGATCCATTGCTGATTGCAAGAGGGTTTTTGCTTTTTCATTTTTAAATATTTCACTGTCAAGTCGATCATTGAACAGCATTTCATAAAACTGCCTGCAGACATCGATCTCATATAGGTAAGTAATCTTGATCTCACATAATCTTACGCGATTGAATTCATCGTTTGACTGTTTACGGATAAAGCAAAAGTGACTGAAAAATATGGATCTTTATTCGCCTTCCACGTAAAAATCCAGGTAAGTAGCCTAGTTAAGATCGCTAAATGCAAAAATTTTAATAAAAAATATGCAAGTTGAGTATTAACAAAAAAAATGTTGGTAAAAATTGTTCAAAATCGGTGTCAACATTATTTTTCAATTCAATCCCAAAGGCCATCATTTTCAAAAATAAGTATATATATTTTTTAACACACTTTTTCAAGCACTCAAAAAAAAGTTGAAAATACACATTAAAAAATTCCTCTGGGAGGGGGGGGGGTGTTTTATCCGAAGCAATATTTTTTCATAATTATTGCTCTACCTATCTCTTTTTTCTGACAGATTCAAAACTTTGAAAGGTGACATTGCTTATGAAAATTTTTAGAATCCTGGAAAAAATAAGAAAATGGCATTGTTGAGTGACATGTCCATACACTGTGTTGTTCCGATTGGAATTTTTTTCGTAAATTTTTTCCCATCGGTAATTTTTTTTCAAATGTTAAAACTTGGAAAATGTGTTTTTAGAGTTGAGAATTTCTGAAAATAGATGTAAGAACGAGTGAAAAACCGCAAACATTGTACAAATACCGATCTCCAATAAGCTTATATATCCAATTTTTCAACAACAGAACTGGGTAAGGTATTTTTAGTTTTTTTTTTTTTTGGCTGCAAGAAAATTTGAAAATGTTCGAAAAACACATTAGTTATTCAGAGAAGTAGGTAACTTCCAAACCAAAAAATTTGAAAAAAGTTTTCCCTCACGCCACTTTTTTCACCCAAAAATGCTTAGGTATTCCACAATTCAGATAAACTAAGTACAATTTCTCATAATAGAATGAACTAAAAATAAACGAAATTTAACCAATGGATTTTGATGAGAAAAAAAAATGTAATTTGAAAAATGATAAAGAAAATTGACAGTACTTAAAATTGAAAATTAGACAAATTCATTCTTCGAAACTTTTTGCAAAAAATTCAAATTCAAGAAGTACATAATTATTGCTCAAAGTGTTGATGATGAAATATCAAATCAGTTGTAGACGCAGTCATCAAATTCAAGCTTTGATAACTTCAAAAGCCAAGTTCTCAGGAAAAAGATATCATTGTTTTTGCTCACTTTTTGCCCTCGTGGTTAATTTTCTCGATCATTTTTAAAAATACGATGCATTTGCTTTCAAAAATCTAGGTATTTCTGCTTGTGGTCTCTTCAGTTAGAAAATTAGGTGAAATTTAGGTCATTTGTTGAAACTGTAATCACCTCGATGGTCACAAATGAATTTCTACTTCCATTTTTTGAAAATGTAATTGTAATTTGCCAATTTCAAAAACATACAACTGATTTTATTTTTTTCTATCTGTACCCAATTTGTATAATAAAATTTTATTCTCATCGGACACCCTGTATGTTGAGTACGGTATTTATTTTAATCGAACATTTTTTATCGATCCCAAGAATCACACCGAGATATTAAAAACAATAAGTAATAATTCATCATTTCAATTATCACAATTTTTTTTTCTCAACACATTGAATAATCAATTCCGCAACACGAATCTATTATTTCCTGATATTGGGTACTAAAGGTGAGCACTTTTAATCACGATAAACGTTTATTAATTAAAGAACGCAGCGGTGCAATGAAGCATCCTAGTATAGGTACCTACCTACCTTATCACGACCGTGAAAATTTTTATCATTTGTGATTCTTTCAATAGGTACTTTTTGTAAACACTTCGTAATACTTTATTAATTAACGATGTTTTTTCTCACCTAAATTTATCCACACTTTTTACCCTTTCGAAGTTATAAACATACTTAGAAAAACATCTCACAACTTTAAAATAAAAACCTACCAATGAAAATTAAAACAAGCAACGAAGAGGTAAAACTATAGGAAAACCTAGAATTTGAATCGAAAATTCAGAGAAGAAGCATACCGATTTTTATTTGACAGGTAAGTAAATTGAAGAAAAATCATAAATTGAGTAAGTAATCAAGTACTTTCCATCATATCACACATCGAAAAAACCAAAACCAAAAAAAAGTACATATCAAGACAACAACACATCTTCCACATACCTGACCATTCAACCAACTGATAAGGTATCATGATAACACACCAACCAGCTCATAGGGTCTCTATCCCCAGCTCCAGTTCTATACGAATAATAAACCTCGAACTCGAACCCGCGAGAGGAGCGTGGACATGACAAACTCGACTCGCGATACTCGCGTATTAATTTCCAACTCGTTCGCGGTTACCGTCCGGTCGTCTCGGGTCTCCGGTCTAGTAATAATTGCAACCGGTTAAACGGCGCTCACAGCTTGGACTTGGGCGCTCGAGCCTCGAGCTCGTTCCATTCATAATAATATAGACGTCGGTCGAGTGTATAAGGTATTCTTTCTATCCATAGTATACCTTTACCTTTACCTACCTATACTATACAATCGTTATCGTACTTTTTAAACTAACCTAACTGGTATTTCTACAGAGCGCGAATACAAGCACTCCGACTTGGCGTTGCTTATCGTCTCTTAAATGTCTACTCATTATTATTTATTCATTTTAATAAACGGTTCCAAATAGGTACGTGTGTCTATATGATGGTCTAGACGTAATAATTTTGTTTTCAGATGGTCATCTTTTTAATAATATTATACCTGTACCTACATATCCCTAGATATATATAGACTCCTGCTTCTCAGTTTTTCCCAAGTAAAACATTCCTTGCAGTGGCTACAATTGCTGTTATAGGTATCTACAAAGCTCAAGTAAGTGTTGATTTTTCTCCAATGTTTTTCTTCCCCCTATTTTTTTCCCCAATCATGAGAAAGGCGGAAATTGCGAATAAAGAATTTTCCTTTTTTTTTTTGATGGGTTTTCAGTTATGAAAATGTAAAACGTGGTAATACATTACTTATGGTTGGTAATGGTTTGATGAGATGAGTTTTTCTATACGAAGATCACCCCATTTACGATTAACTTCGATCACGTTAGAAAATTCAGATCAGAGACCTACGAGTAGATCAGGATTTTCACGATATAATCAAAAATAAATATAGGTATGATAGGATTTTAAACTGAATTTTTAACCCAAGGATAAAGATACCTCAAATGTGTAGTCTCAGGGAACCTAAAAATTTATGAAAAATTTGGCAAAATTTTATTCTATCGTCTCTGCATAAAAACTACTCAAATTAACAGTGGAATAAGTCCGACTACTTGAAAATCAACGACCACTTCAAAAAAAAATCTATGAATACAACATCCTGGATTTTTAAAAAAGTCATCATTTAGCATGAAAATTATCGCATTGAAGATACTTCCACTCTGTTTGAATTTCAAAAACATACGAAGGAGGTCGAATAAGGCTTAAGTGGAGTAAATATCAATCAATTTCAAAATTCTCAATTTCTGTCAAATTTTCTCAAAGAAACACCTTGAAAAAATCTTTAAGACATCGACACGTTCGAAAATTGAATTTATTTCAACTATCGCCTCTTTCGTAAAATATTTCAGAAAATGTTTTATTTCGCCAGAAGTAAGAAGTGTACTTTTTTCATCGATTTAGAAAATTATGTGTATATTAATCAACGCTTAAGTATACCTAAATAACACACATCGCCGAGTTCTACTGCGATAAAAGCATTAGGAAAAATTAAATTTTGGTCATTTTCTGGAAAATTTTCATCTTCGTAATTATGAAAAAGATGTCGATCAATTTTTTCCTGAGACTAAAATACGTACACTTCAAATTTTGAAGCAGACTCTAGAAGTAAAAGATAGAATTTTTGAGGAAAAAAAATTCTCAAAATTGAAATTAGGCACGAAGAATTTAATTTTCAATCTTCTACAGGCCATTGATTTTTTCATGAGGTGTTTTAAGAATATTATACCTAAGTACTGAAATATTTTTGAAAAACTGAGAATTTTGAAATTTATTGACTTCAATTTCACTAATGGACCTTGCTCAGTTTTCGTCGAAAATTTTCTGTCAGATCCAAGGTGGCCTTTGAAGAATACAAATTTAAATGCAATAAGTTTAATTTTCCAAAAAAAATACAGATTTTCAAAAAATGGAAATGAAAATTGAAAGAAATAATAATTGAGTTTTCCTTCGAGTAAAAGAACTGCAAAAGTGTTTATTTTCATCGTGCTGTGAGAGATTTTATTTTTATATTATCAAATGATAGGGCTTCTCAAAATTAAAAGAACGAAGAATTTAATTTTCAATCTTTTACAAACCATTGATGTTTTCACGAGGTGCTTTAAAAATATCTAAATATTGAAATAATTCGTAAAAAACTGAAAATTTTGAAATTTTCGACTTTAATTTCACTAATAGGCCTTGCTCAGTTCTCGTCAACAATTTTTTGTCAGATCCAAGGTGACTTTATAGTATCCTGAAGAATTCAAATTTTACATGCAATGAGTTCAATTTTCCAAAAAAATGCAGATTTTCAAAAAATAGAAATAAAAAGTGAAAGAATTAATAATTGAGTTTTCTTTCAAAAAGAACTGCAAAAGTGTTTATTTTTATCGTGCTGTGAGAGATCTTATTTTTATATTATAATGACAGTGCTTCATATGCATATTTTCTGAGAACTTAATGAAACAAAAATCAGGAATGATGGGTCCTTAAAATTTGTGAGCATTTAATTAGGCAAAAAAAATTCAAGTAGGTAAAAAAAAGTATAAAATTCTGAGCACGAACTTGTGAATAACGATTTGAATAAAAATGAAACATATCAATCAACTAAAATATGCATGAAAGAGCTGAATTCATTTTTCGAATTTAAAATCTCAGATACAATTCATCGTTTGGTGGATAAACTAGATATTGGATTACGTTAAATTTAGTTCTTTTTTTTAAAAAGTTTTTTTGGATGCTTGAGCACTTTGAATTTTTTTCTTTGATTAAAAATTTTTAAAATCAATTGGAAGAAAACATTACTAAACCTAAGTAGTAGGTATGTATCCCCCTATTTTAAAATTTTAAAACTTTTTTAGAGCTTGGGTAAGTAAGCTTCTTAAAATTATTTTCAGATCAGTTTTCTATTTTTTATTTATTTATTTATCTATTTATTTATTTATTAAGAGCCATAATAGAAATATTTTTGAGAGTATTTTGGAATTTTTTTCTCTTTTTTTTTTAAATAACTACCTACAGATAATTTTATTATACAGAGTGGGCCAAAAGTCAATATCCAGATTTTCACGTTTTAGTTATTCTTAAAAAAATCAAAAACTAAGCATCCTAGAAAAAAACTAACGACATTATGTCGATTGGAAATTTAATTCTCTACAACTTTGTTGGCATGAAATTTTTTTTAGAAGCTTCCTTCCGCCTCCAGATTGATTTTTGTGACTTGATCGATGATTTTTATGAAAAATTTTTCAAAAGTTCATTTCTAAGAGTTTTAGTTTTTCGTAAAAAAATCAAAAACTAAGCGTCCTAGAAAAAAACTAACGACATTATGTCGATTGGAAATCTAATTCTCTACAATTTTCTTCGACATAATTTTTTCGTAGGACGCTTCTTCTCGTCTCCAGATCAATTTTTATGAAGCTCAGTTGGCAAGTTTTTCAAAAAATTTTAGTTTTTTGTAAAAAAAAAAATCAAAAACTAAGCGTCCTAGAAAAAAACTAACGACATTATGTCGATTGGAAATTTAATTCTCTACAATTTTCCTCGACGTAATTTTTTCGTAGGACGCTTCTTTTCGTCTCCAGATCGATTTTAATGAAACTCAGTTTGCAAAATTTTTCAAAAATTTACAAACTGAGTTTCATTAAAATCGTTTGATTTTTTTTACAAAAAACTAAAACTCTTGGAAATAAACTTTTGAAAAATTTAAAATTGATCTGGAGACGAATGGAAGCGTCCAAAAAAATTTCATGTACACAAAGTTGTAGAGGATTAAATTTCCAATCGACATAATGTCGTTAGTTTTTTTCTAGGATGCTTAGTTTTGGATTTTTTAAAGAAAAACTAAAACGTGAAAATCGGGATACTGACTTTTGGCCCACTCAGTATATTTTTATTTTTGAATCCATCATTCAAATACTTACATAGACTGAAGTCTTCCTCCATACCAAATTTAATGGATAATTTTTCCAACGATTTCAATAACTTTGTATTTTTAAAATTAATTTTTTTCATTTATCTGCGTATTTTTAATTTTTTTTTTCAAAAATAGCTGAAGAAAAAATTGATTAAAATTACATTAGCCTATCTGAATCCATTTTTTTTTTTTGCATCAAGGGAGATAATATCTACAACCAAATTAATTTTTTTGACGAGTAAGAAGAATTATTCAACATTATTTCTTCAACTAGACAACAAAAAATTATGAATAATCAGATTTTTTTTAACCAATAATGTAAATATTTGTGGTAGATATGTGACCAAAAGAAATCGTATGTTTGAAGACATGTTGCTGGCGAATTTCAATATTTTCTTTCATAATGATAATTATTTTCAATTTAATAATTTTTTCATTCAGATTTAATGAATAAAATTTTTGCATCATTCATTATTTTGCACTATTAAATGATATGGAATTCTTTCACCTAGTAAGTAATTTTTTTTACTGTATTTTACCAAATACATATGTTGGTAGGTAATTGATAAAATTTTACATTTGGGCTATTCAAAAATATATGTACGAGTAGGAAATGCACCTGTCAGTCAATTCAGGCAGTGGAATTGTCGTAATATTTTAATTCTCAACAACTCAAGTGTAGCGAGTCAGCTCATTTTAGAAAGAAATTGAATTTCATACTAGACGAATAAAAAATAAAAAATCACTCGAATGAGAAAATATTGCGAGAAGAACGTCACTTCTCATTTTGATCCCAGATATCACACTTCAAATCTGAGATATGTATTTCGAGTCAAAATGGGGGAAAAAATAATTTCATCGTAAATTCCACCACCAACACAAGTAGGTAATTATCCCAACACCAACCGAAGCAAAAAAGCATAAAATTAGTCAAGCACATATGTGAAAAAAATCGCTTTAAAAAATATTAACGCTTACAAAAATATTTGTGCAATTTTTACCTGCAATTCGCTGACGAGTTTCTCAGTCATGATTTTATGATCGGGTAAGGCAACGGCGTTATTTTGGTTCATATTTGTAGACTCGATGGCCTGATTATCTACATTATTGGTATTAGGTGTATTGGTAGACGTATCCTGATTAGCGAAATTATTCATCGACGGTATATTCGGCTGCTGCTGTTGCTGATTACAATTAGTATCCGGCGTTCGGCTACTCGTTGAATTGACTGTATCGGCCGCATTGGCTACTGCCGGATTCGAGGGTGCCATCATACTTTGCGAATTGACCATTATAGGCGACTGATTATTTATATTATTCGGCGTATTAGGATTATTTAAACTATTGGTAGATGCTGTATTAGCATTAGCATGGTTAGCCATCGGTCTCTGAGCAGGTATCGAGCCATTATTGGCATTCTGTATGGCGTTAGCTTGCTGCTGAACGGCTGTCTGGGATTCGGCTGATAATCTCGCCTGATCCCAGAACTCGTTCGATGGGTTCATCTTGAATACCGGACGTTGGAGTAGCATACTTTGCTGCATGTTGGCTGGTAAAGCTTGCGGCCCTTGGTCGCCCTGCAGGGCGCGTAAATCTAACGGTGCTGAGATCGTGATGAATTTTTGCAATCACTAGTTGGGGATGGCTAAATGATTCTCTTCGGATCGGAAAACTTCTATAGTTTCCGGACTACCAAGTTCTGCACTTTTCGGACATTTTTTTTCTCAACTTTTTCGCATTGATAAATTAATTTTTTTGTTTTAAAATTATTTTATAGGAACTAAAGACTTTGAAAAAAATTTTACGATATAGGAACTGATAAGAAAAAAATATCGGAAAACGAGAAAAAAAATTTGTACTATGAGTATAAAAAATTCCTCGAATTTTTTTTTCTTGGTAAAAAAATTTTTTTTTCTTTTTATTAAGCGATGCGAAATTTTTCTAAGATAGTTTTTTCTCTTCTTCTGCTGCTTCTTCTTCGTCTCCTGTTACGTGTATTTTTTTGTTCAATTCGTCGTCGAAGTCGAGATGAATTTTTTTGGCTACTGCTGGCGGATTTTTTCTTCTATTGTGAAAATTTACTAATTGTGATTATCAACGACGACGAGGTGTATTCTGACACCTTCATATTATTCGTCCAAACTCGAATCTATCGGTAATTAATATTTCCAACGAGTTTTTATTTCCGATACTGCCAATGCTACGAAGTAACTGTAAAAACAAAACAGAAAAAAAAAATTCTTCAACACCGATTTTCGCAATATTAAAAAAAAAATTACACCATTTTTCAAAAAATAGAAAAAAATCGCACGAATTAATTTTTTTTTCTAGAATTAAAAAATATTTAAAATATTACGAGACACGTACATAATAATACGAAGAAAACCATTGATGAAAACCGCGTAAGTATAAAACTTGGGAAAAAAATTGAGGAAAAAAATCACCACGATTGGAAATTCGAACCCGCGAAATACATTTGGCCGGAGGCGATTCGGACGCGCGTCAAATCACAGCGAAAACGCGACGCGACTTGGACCAGATCGTAATACGAAGATCACGTGGTCGGCGACAGAATTTTCGAAAATTTAAATTCCAGCACGAACACGTCGCGGAAGCGTGATCTTTAACGAAAGGAGCGTGATCGTATAAAGAAAACATCGGCGTCTGGACGCGAACTAAACTAAGACGTCTTAGCATCCCTTACAAGTGGAAGGAAAATTTCGCCGTCGACGAAGATAAAATTATACGATTATCTTTCTCGCACACACTTTAATTTTTCGCTGTCTTTCTCTTAGGAAAGTGTCTTTCTCCTACTCTACCATGTGCGTCGCCTCTTTCTACACGCACACACTTTCCTTAGGAAAATTTTCTGCGCCGGCGTTTTTCCCCTCGACGAAAAACGTCTTCGCCGCTCGACTCCCACCACCGAGTTTTCGCAGCAGGAAAAACTCGCAGCTACTTCTCCGAACCTCTCTAGCTGGCTCTCTTTTCTTTTTTTACCCCAACTCGCGTCCCTCTTTGCAGCCCACCGTGTGTGAGGCGAAGGCGACGACCAGAGCTTTTTTTTTCTCTCCGACTCGCCTCTTATATTCTAAAGTCTTTCCCTTTCTATCTCTTTTTTTTCCTTATTTCGTTTTATGCTTTTTTTTCTATATCTATCCTACTATACGTACACGTATCAAAAATACCAGTGGATTTTTATTCGTCGTTCGTGGTCTTTCCTATTTCTCCTACGTAGACTCCCCTTCTACGTTGGAAAAAAAAGTAGACGGAGTTTTACAGACGTACTGTATTTCCCCAACTTGGCTCGACCAACGGTTTCTTATATCGTTTAAATGACCAGTGTCCACACGAATAGAAGGGAATTTTGATCAGTTTTTTTTTCTCAATTGGTTGGGTGGATTTTTTGCTTCGATGGTATGACTTGTTGCTTTCGATGCACCCCCCCCCCTTCACAGATAACGAGGGAAATTAATCGAATTGGTTTACGATAAACTCGTCGTTTGGCAAAAGTTGCCAAAAATCTGTTGCATTTTCTGCCCCAAGTTGTTTTTTTCTCTATTCAGCTCTTCGAAATGATGATAAAAAAATGTCCAAGTATCCTCATGAAATCCCAAAAACCACCATTATGAAACTGAATTACTTTTCGAAAGGAATGGTAAGTTTTTTCCCCTCATCATACTTGCTCGTAAAATAAACGAAAAAAAATCTCTCTCTAGGAACTCTGCCAATACTTCGAATAAAAGCATCATTTTTTCTTCAACTTTGGTAAATATTTCGAACCACAAATTTGAGGTAAAATCTATACCAAAGTCACCCTCTCTAATCAAACTTTCCTCAACCACCGATAAACCGACCCAAAAAAATTATCTCTCAGCTCATCTTATACGAATTTATATCTTTCGAAACACATGAAAAAATTGTATTTACGAACCACAGTCCTTTCGTGTGGAAAAAATCATCCACAACTCGACGTCGAATGCACTCTGTAGCACGATACGTAAATCTTAACCCTTTCACGATTCTACTCCACGAGGTGCTGCTGTCTGGTGCCCAATTCAGGAACCTGGCCTCTTCTTAACCCTTTTTTGTGTACATATTCGCGTTTGGGACACTCATCTTAGCACGAGATTTTCTTATGTTTACACGACGACTAAACGAAGAATGTTTCGAATTGTGTGAGGTGAAAATTGCACCAAGATGAAGACGAAAATTTTTCACTGTAGATCGCGAACACAGCGAGATGATGTTTTTGAACCGAGCGTAAGATTTCAATTATACCTAATACGAATACGATTCGAGTTAAAATAGAGAATAAAATCTAGATGCTTTTATCTCTTATTGTGGAAATGCGCTTTTGTTTTTAAGATAAGAAAAAATTAATGCAGTTTTTTTTCAATCTGTTTTGATGGCGAGTGCATTGCACGTGTTATGGTGTTTTTTTTCTTGCTTTTTTTTTAACTTAATGTAATTTATATGTATGTCAGTAGAACGTGTAAAGTTGTATTTTATAGATATATTTCAGATGACCACCTCAAACGTACACTTATCTATCCCCTTACCCTTCCACCTGCCAGATTCTCAATAAAACGCATTAAATTAGAAGGAAGAAAAAATCGTTCGCGAACCTCATGCTTGCGTAACGTTTTATATATGTAGGAAAAAAAGTACATACGCATGAGATAAGATAAACTACATAAGGTGCTTCGTGAAATGTCTTATATACGCTTTATACACAACGTACTTACGTATACAATAAATAAAAAGAAATAGAAAAAAAAGTACCCAACAGAGATGGACGGATAGGGTTAGAAAAGAAGAGAAAAAAATACAGAAACGCGTATTTGTAATTAAAGGTGAAGGAGAAGTTATACGAGACAAGGTAGAAGGTATACTTTTACATAGATATCTACTAGGCACAAGATGTATGTAGAAAAATCTTGACTTCGGTACCTGTACAGGTACACTTTTATATGTAAAAGTCCCAGTCACAGGTATAATTTATACGTACTGAGAGTATTGTTTCGTCATGTCTTCCTTTCTTGTTTGGGTCCTCTCTGGTTTGTTTGTTGTAGGTATAAATATACCAAGGTAGAGAAGGAAAGAAAGAGAGGAGAGGAAATAATGTAGAATTAAACCTGTTAAAGAAAAGGGTTCCATGAAGGTATAAAGAGGTAAGAGATAGAAGAGGGAATTTTTAAAAATCGGTCCAAGTGTCAGATCAGGTGAACTGAGAGGTTATCAGGGTCATGGTCGTGGTTGAAAAAAGTACCCGAGAAATGGCTTGATTTTCCATGTCCTAATTATTGATGGAGAGGTTGAAATTTTTTTTTTTGAAATTTTTGAGACAAAGAATGAGGATGAGTGAAGAGAAGAGGAGAGGTCAGAGGGAGAAAGGAGTTTCCTAGGGTTCATGAATTTTGGAATGAAAAATATCACAATCAACGAAGTTGAACGAATTGTTAAACAAATTAAAAATAAGAAATCAATCGCCTGGATACGACAAAATCGACGGAAAAATCATCAAAGAATTTCCATCTCGGCTGATTTGGTTTATCACTCAAATTTTTAACATGATACTTACGACTGGATTCTATCCCAACCAATGGAAGTATGCCAAAGTTATTCTCATCCATAAACCAGGAAAACCAGAACCTGAAACCTCATTGTACAGACATATCAGCTTATTGCCAATCCTCTCTAAAATCTTCGAAAAACTAATTTTACAAATGCTATTTGAACCGGGCACTCAAGAAAAGGGCACAAGTGTGCCCATTGTTCCAGCTTCTTCAGACAGGGCTTTTCTTATCAATCGTATTTTACCAAAACATTGGTTTTACGAGTTAAAAATGAAAATATGATTTGCTCATGATTAATATGCACTAATAATCGTAAAAATAATGTTCATCAAATTATTTTTTCAGTTCTAACCCTTGAAATCAGTGCTTTTGTAAACGCTGATAAGAAAAGCCCCGTCTGGTCACTAACACCCTCTACATGAGAGACTGGTCCGAATGGCCAATTCTGAAAAATAGAAGGCTGATTCTAAACCAAAAATTTGGATTTTGTTTGAAACACAATACTATTCAGCAAATACATCATCTCGTCAAAAAAATTAACAACTCTCACAAAGATAGAAAAATTTGCGTTGTAGCTTTCTTTGACGTAAGCCAAGCTTTTGATCGTGTATGGCATGCTGGTCTCTTAATGAAGCTTGAAAACCACCATCCAGACATTCCATGCAATCTTCTGGCTTACTATCTAAGTGATAGAAAATTCAGAGTTAAATACGACGATGCTTTCTCTGACTTCAGAACAATCCAAGCAGGAGTACCACAAGGATGACTTATTTGCCAGGTTAAAAAAACTCAGAATTTCTTTGTCACGTAACTATGGAAAATTTTATGCTTAGTCAGCAAGTAATTTAGTTTCTTTTCATTTTCCCCACAAGTACCCGAAATCGAACTAAATATCAACGTTTCGATCAACCGAACCACAGGTAGAACACCGTTCGAACTTCTACATGGTTACACGCCACGATTTTCCGACTCGCCGCTTCATCATGTTAACGGCGACTGCTCAAGGACACGATGACAAGGTCGTCATGAGATCGAACGTGTAGGTCTTTACGGTAACAAATCCTCAGCCAAATCTCATCTAAGGCTGAAATCTCACCAGACAATCTCACGTTATGGATAAACATTTTAATTTTTCTTGAATTGCAGATAAGTTGAATATTCCAACCTTACCTACTACTTGACTAAAAATATTTAGGCAGGTATCTCAAAAGCAAAGCCTCCCAGAAAAATCATACTCGACAAATGGGACATTTAATGCTCTAAAATTTTGTTCGTCTTCATTTTTACCTCTCATAAAACCTTTGCTTTTTTTTCAAAAAAAAACTAAAGCGAATGTTTTGCAAAAGAAAAATGAAAGCAGACTTTATAGAACAAATATTTTCTCGTGCAGTGTGAATCATTTTTCTGAAAGAGGTTTAGTTTTTGATAAACCCAAATCAAAAATCAGAAAAGTTAAAATTTCAGACCTTCCAGCCTCCCTAAGAAACACCATTGAAAAAATGATGAAAAGGGAGGCGTAGGTATATTTATTTCCTACCTTTAGAACAGGGTAATTCATTTCTTCGTCAATGAAAATGACGAATGAAAATTTACTCAGAACAAGAACAATAATGACCTTAATTTGGTCCAGAATCAAGAACGTTGGAATAAAAAAGTGGTATGATTCTGCTTTTAGGTGATTCTGGGATAAGTAAGTAACTTGTGATTTTTTTGATTTTCATCTTGAGTAGATAGTTACCTATATATGATAATTTGATTTTTTGATATACTAATAGGTAAAAATGGAGGGAAGGGTAATCTCGTTTAAAAAAATAAATATAGTAAATTCTTCATCATTGAGAGTGAGTATGGATGACAATAATAAAACGTCCAAATTTTCTTTTGTAATGGAGGTAGTTTTTCATGTCAGACAATACCAACGTCGTCGCATCGTCGGGGACGATTATTCATTCTCAACTATTCAGGGGTGTATAAAAATATCATTTTATTGGATTTTTTGATCAACTCCCCACTAAAGAGGAAAAAATACTTATTTTTAATAAATTTTTCATTGCGTGATGTACGTATACGTACTTTCAAAATTAAATTTTTACTAATAAAAAAAATGACTTGCAGCAATGCTTCCAGCTTCTTTTTTTCATTCAAGTTGTGTTTCAAGTATTTTCCTTTTTCTCGTCTAAATGATGTTTTCTTCAAGGCATGAAAAATCGAAATTTCAGGTAGTAATTTGCTGAAAACTCTCCATAATGAAGGTGTATATATACATATATGGCTACCTACTTGAAAATTAGAGTAAAATTACTATCTACTTAAAAGAAATGAAAGAGGCAATTTTTTGACATTGGTTTCAAGAAATAAAAAAACACTAATTTTTGTATAAATCCCCCCCCTAAAATTTCCATCAGCGAGAAAGGTAAATTATTCAATGTACACGGCATCCCCCATAGGAATTGAAGATTCAAATAAACAACAACAAAAATAATACCAATGTAATTTTATATTCCAGAGGCTAACTTTTTGCACATTTCAATTTTTTAAATTTATGCACTTTTTGACACCCAAACGCTTTTAATTAAGAATTCTAATTACTTAATCGACTGAGAAATACATACAAATATGTAGGTATTATTTTTTTTTAAAATCATCTACCATGGGTAGATACTTTTTTGCAGGAATTTAAAAGAACAAGTCGAAAGTCCTCCAAAAATTTCCTATCAAAATAAAAAATTTGACATTTAAAAATTTCGAGAATCAATTTCCTTCTCCAATTCAGCAATTCGACTGAAATTATTATTTTTCCAGCAGTAAGTATTGCAGGATTACCTATACTTTGAAAGAGCCTTTATTTTGGAGAAACTTTTGAATACAGCTTCAGCCATATTTCAGAACAGAACAACGACTTACTGCAAAGGAAGAGCTTTCAAATGGACATATTTTTAGATCCAAATGAAAAAAAAATCAAAACTGAATAAAGTTTTCCAACATGATAAGGCTATTTTGAAGCATTTACTAAATTGAATTCATCATGTAAAAAGAAAAATGCCGAATGATTTTGATCAAATTCAGCAAAGACATTTATTTTGAGTAGAAAAAGTCACCCAGAAAAAACTTCAAACTCGGAGATGTTTTTGGAAGAGGAAATAGTTATTGGTCCTCAATTCCTCAAAGAAGAAGAATTTTTGAAAAAAAATATGGTTTTTTCGCCTTATTAGCCCTGACCCAACCTATTTCGGGAGAAATTACACCCTGTTCCAAAAGATATACTATTCGAAATTATGGGTCAACTCAAGCCATTGTCTTCAAAATCCAACACCATTAGGGTTCTACTGAGTGATTGGAAATTTTTTCAAATAGCTTTACTTTTAGGTAAATTTGTGGTTTGAAAACATTTTCTTCTGAAACATTTCATATCAATTATTCTCAAAAACTTGCATAAGTGTGTATTTCAGCATGGAGGAATATTTTGCAATATGGTGGTGCCAACTTTTTGTGACCACTGCTGCCAATTTCAAAAACTTGAAAAATTTTATAATATTTGGTTTATTTTTCTCAATTTTTTGAAAATGTCAAATGATAATTGTGACCAAAAAAAAAATGGCAACATTCTACTCTAAAATATTTTCTCCACTTCAGAAATCCAATGTTTTCACATAATTACCTAATGCATGATAATCTAGAAGAAAATATTTTCAAAAGACAAATAGCAATTTATAATTTTCAACCGCTCCATAGGACCCTAATTCTCAAGATGGGCATGGATTTTGACAGCAGTGGTTCAAATTTACAAAACAGGTTCCCAAATATTGTTCTTCGGAACTGGGATATTTTTTTCAAAACAGGTTGGATAGAGACTAATTACAGCGAAAAAAAACAAGATTTTTTTCAAAAATTCCTCCCCTTTGAAGACTTATACATCCCTTCCAAGGATACGTCTGAGGCAAATATTTTTTTATGAGTGACTCTCTCATCTTAAAATAAAAGTCTTATAACTATGTATAACATTTGATCAAAATCTTCTCACTTTTTTGCGATCTATTTTAAAACATTCATAGCATGCGTAATCATAGAAATCGAACGAGTAATTGCTTTGACATTTTTTTACTTTTGTAAGTTTGAGCTATTGTAATAAGTATGTAATAATTCACAGTACACAGGTACGTACTCAAATTTCACATCCAAAAGTGCTTAAATCAGCTCAAAAATAAGTATCAAACGATTTTCAAACACTCTGACTGTAACTTTCGCAGGCAGTGCTGGAGAAAGCAATGAGATGAGAGGGTCGATCCGAGATGCAAAAATAAAATTTTGAAGTGCACAACTTTCAAATAGGCCATATACACGGCAATGGATTTCGAAAAACCAAATACAAACTAACAAACCAGCTTCATAAAAATTAACTTTTCAATTTTTACTCAAATATCTCAAAAACGCAGCCTTCTATAGGAAAATCCCATTCAAACTTCACAGATGTAGGAAATTTCATACAAATTTTTGATTCAAGTAGAACATTATTACAATCTCAGCTGAAAATATCTCGCAAATCTCACTGAAAAAAAGTGTACGAGAGATGAAGAATTCAATACTCCACGATTTCATCTCTTCAAGACCCTCGAGGGTTCCCAAAAAATCCGATTTTCTGTGATGAAAAATTTGTATACATTTTTAAAAAAAATTTTTCGCAATTATGAAAATTGAATCAACGGCGTAATATTATAATACTTATCAAAATAAATTCCTCTGGCAAGATACACATATGTATTTCCAGAGTTACAAAATTGGAGCCAGTTATACACACAAGTAACCAACACGAAGCCCGAATATTGACAGTAACAAAAAATCGACGTAAAGTTAGTAATTTTTCACACTGGTTTTTCATAATTTAGAAATCGAATAAAAAATCCCTTACAGCAGTTCGAACCTTCTCTAATTTTATTTTTGTACACACCCTCTAGCCTCTATATTAAAAAATAGAAATAAAAATCACGAACTAATAATGATTTTCGATTGTAAAAAATCTTATCATTTATCCACAAACTCTATAAAATCCCACATCATTTCTTCATTCAAAAAATATGCAAGAAAACACCCCATAAACCAATTCTGAAACCCTCCCCCCTTTCCATGGGAAAAAACCCACACTCAAATCTTCGACCAAAAAATCAAGGTAAAAATCCTAAACTCGTAAAAATCCAACAACCAAAAAAAAACTTCCCACCATCCTCTCGGCAGCATTTCGTTAGTACATATTTTTGCATTTTATCTAAATGCACCGGGAGGGAAAATAAGCCATTTCACGGTTAAAAATCAATTTCCATTCCATCTTTGCTTTTTAAATTCGCTATAAGCTCTATAGGTTCGTGAAAGCAGGGGAATAGTTGGCCCATCGAGGGTGCGGATATCGCGGTACAGGACGCGTAACACGATATAACAATTGGAGGAGTGCATAACGAGAGAGAGAGTCAGCACGGTGTATACTGCAGTATACAATAGACAGGGACATCTTATAATTGGACCAAATGGGGAAGGAAGGCGAAATAAAAAAAAAAAAGGCAAAAGGAAAAAAAAAAGATGGCGAGTTGTTGTAAACATGATCGTTAAAACACACGTTCACTTTGCACTATGCACTATATCGCGATACACGCAGCACTATAGAGAGACGCGATGATGAGGGTGGCCATAATGCATACAAGATGGCCCAAAATTGGATGGAAAAAATCGAAACCGAGCACGCACGTTTGTTTACAGTACGAATGGGCAATTGGGCATACTGGTCATTTTATAAGTAATTTTTAATCGTGTTTCGAATTAGAAATAAAAAACAAACTGGAGAAATGAAAAAGGTGAGCCGAGGTGGCTCCACACGTAAACGGCGACCGCACGTGACCATACTTTTAACAACTGTCTGACGCGAGTAAATCCTTCAGGTAAACAGAGTGTGTTTTTTATTCGACCAAAATACTCGGTATATAGTTTACCTAGGTGTATGCTTTTCTGTCGTGCTATAGCCATACTGCTACTGTATGGCAAAAGGGTTCTCGCATTTATAAAATTTTAAGCCTCGAGTTCGTCGTACTCTCGGACCGCGTGTTTTTAGTGTTTTTTTCCCGCAGTCCTATTGTCTACCCCTTTCCTGACCATTTTTACTACCTTCTTCCTTAAATAACGGCTTCGGAGCCCTGATTTGCATTACAAGAATGAGTCTGGCTCGCGCGTCCGCGCACGTATTTGTAAAGAAAAACACAAGAGGACCGGAGGACCGATCGTGCCATCGAAAAAAAGGTCAAAATGTGTTTTAAAATGTGCTCGGTGGCCGATTCTGCGAAGCAGCTGGTCGGCCGCGATCTTTTATCTTTTATTCGCGGTCCCTTCGCGAGGTCATTCCGACTATAGCCATTACCTGACCCGAGACAGACGCGCGTGTCCGAAAAAGGGGTTCGTATTTTACCTCATCAACGTGTATATGCATCAGCTAGCGAGTTGCACTACGTGTCAAGTACCCTCTCCTATGCCTCCTCCCTGTGCTCCCTTTATCCTAGGTCCGTAATCTCACCTCTTATATGCGTACACTCACACTCACACACACACAACAGACTCATGTACCTATATCGAATAAGTACCTACATATATACAGCGATAAAGTACATACAGTACATTTTCGCCATCAGTGGTTCGTAAATGCAAGTCAAAAAAAAAAAATTCGCGTACGTTGCCCTCTTCATCATCATCGACGATGAACCAAGCCAACCAACCCTTTAGACCGGTGCATTTCCGCTTTTCGGCCTTTACCGCCACGTTATATTGATATACCTATACAGTCCAGTGTTACGATATGTTACCCCGAATGCACACGTCCTAAACTACGATATCAAAATGGAATACGAGATTATTTTCCGCACTATTTTTCCTTCCTTCGTAACGTTTTACGTACAAGTACATACATATGTCTGTGTGTACGAGATGTAAAACACGTATATACCAGAGTCCCTCAAATTGCCACTACCTACCTAACTCGATGAGCTCTTCGTCGTCATTAGACTCCAGCAACAGTATAGCAGGAGCGGAGGTATGGAGGGTTTATTTTTTCCATGTACTACTCGTTTCACTTCGACGTTTGTACAAAAATTATATCGTGATGAGGCTCGATTGTTACACGAGAACACGTTCTTGTTGTCTTCAAAACGATGGTTTTGTTTCGTTTCAGTATCGGTTCGATTTATTTTGATGAAAATTTATCCTAGGTAAGTGGTCTTTTCACTGATATGGAAGGATTGTGGGAAAGAGTGTAGGAGGATTCTGTTCAAATTCAACGAAAATTTACATCACAAGTTGAAAGTCATTAGAAAAATTTTTTGTCTCGAGAGGATTAGGTTAAGGTTATTGATAAGTTGTTTTGAGTAGTTGATACAGTTATCTGATAAACCTCTGTGTAAAAGATGATTGTATGCATTTGTGTCTTCTCAATTAAATAAACTTGTCCCGCCCACAAGATGTTGGGACTGGGGTTCCTAGAAGAAAAGAAAAAAAAAGTTCCATGGTACCCTTTGTAAAGAGATATGGGTACTCAAAGAGGTGGTTCATTTTTACTGACCATGGGTTTTTAATCTGAAAAAAAATTCATTTTGAAATAAAGATTCCAAAAAGAGATGAAAAACTGAAATTTTTTGAAATTTTTGACAATTGGCATAATTTTAATGTTTTTGAACTGGAAAAAAATTTGATTTTGGATAAAATTATAACTTATGAAGAAAGCAGTAAAATGCAAAAATTTTGATTTGTTGAAATTTTATAGCAGAAAATCAGATATGTATGAGTCCAATTCCAATGTAAAAATTGAGAAGTGACCAAATTTTCAAAATTGAAGCACAAAAATAAAGTTTCACTCATATTATACCTAAAAATGATGAAAAAAATTCAAATTCATGTTTTCAATACAAGTCCAATAGTAATTTAAAATGATTCTTATAGTTTTTGAGCAAGCGAAAAAACTATAAGGTAAAGTACCAGTGTTGTGGTTATACTTTTTTCAACATGCTCTGAGAAGCCCAAATTTCAATTTTTTTCAAATTTTTTTGATTTTGTTGTGTAGTGTGACTGTTGAACTACATAATACTTGGGAGGAAAAAAAAAATCAAGAATATTTCATTTCTTAGTAGAGAATCTCAAAAACTTCCAATTATCCACTAACCGGGCCCCCTGGCCCGGTTGCGGACAAAGACTGCTCTAAATAGTACTAGATGAAATCAAAAATTCTCAAAAATATGCAGAGGTGGTTATTTCATCTTATTACTATCCAAAAACTTCCGCAGGCATGAAAAATTACATATTTGACTTGCTTTTTTACATTATTTAAACTTTCCTTCTAAAAAATTTTAAAATCTGAATTTTTATCATTTTGAAACTTCAATGCTTTTGTACATAGACTTCATGGGTGAATTTTCATGTTGTCATGAATGCAACGAAATGATTAAATGTTACAGAAAAAGGTAGAGGCGATAATTTTTTTTTTTAGCCCATAGGAACGATTATCCACAACTGGGACCCCTATCCACAACTGGTACTTTACCTTATTGTTTTCACTTTTTGTCTGTTTTTCACACTCATGAAATTCACAAATTTTTCACTTCTAGCCGATAGCCAATAGCCAATTAGCGAACGGTATTTACGCAGATAACCAATCAGAGAATAGCGTTTCTATAAAGCCAATCAGCGATCAGTATTTGTAGAAACTGATTGAGAGACTATGGTAAAATTTTATAAACAGAAATAATTATTATTTTAAATTTTTCATTTGTGTAGGTTCATTTAATTAAGATGAAATTAACACGATGAAACACAGTATTCTTGTCAAAGTCATTTCTTTTATTATATTTTATTTATTCTGGTCTTTTAGCAATTTGTAAAGGTTTTTTTTTCATATGCCAAACAACGATGATACAAAACGGCAAAGTTGTGTTGAATGTTGAAAACAAAAAAATTCCCTTCTCTCAGTTCTCAATTCTCATTTCTCAAAACAATCGCATTAGCATTCCCTGCCTGAGGTATTTTGAAAAATCTCTTTTCTCATTTTTCTGAACAGTGAACAGTGAACAACACTCAAGCACCTTGGCATGTATTCATTCGAGCAATAATTCTTTGCACATGCTAATTGCTGATTACAAGAGAGTTTTTGCGGTTTTTAAATCGATTTACAAAGTGCTGAACGGCTTTCTTTTTTGAATAATACTTAAGGGCCGATTCCGCATACTTTTTTGCATAAGCAGCAGGCAGAATCCTTGAACAAGATTCACACATTGCAAGTTTACTTAATTCAAACACATTTACTTTTAAGTACTTGATCATATCTGATCAAATAAATTCACTTGTATTTATTAATTTTCATCGTGAAATGGAATGGATAATCCGTCAATTAATTAAAAAATCAAGTTACTTGCAGTTGCTTGAATTAAATAAACTAGCAGTGTGTAAACTCCGTTTGTCACTGCGTATCTTCAGATCTGGAGATCTACTGAACAGAATTAGATGAAATTTAAAATACCTATATGTATACTTTGAAACAATTAAAAGAAAATTTTAGATGGGATTTTCATTTGATTGAATATTCTTCACAGAATTTGAAATTGAAAATTGACGAAATTTGAACATTTTTCAATCGTTGTTCATTCCGAAACTATTCAAGTAATTAAAAATCCCATCCGACATTTTTTTCTAATTGCTTCATAGTACCTATCTATATTTCAAATTTCATCGATTTTCATCGGATAGATCTCAACACTCAAAAAAACAAGTGATGGTCAGCAGTCCCACTGATCACTTGTTTTCTGTTGGGAAATTTAGATGTTATGCGTAGCAGAAATGGGGCAATTCGAATCGCGGAAATGAATTGCGCGGATTAATTTTGAATTGGATTCAGAATTGGATTCAGAATTGGATTCAGAATTGGATTCAGAACTGCTGCTCCGAGTAAACCAAAAGACCTACTTACTTACTTAAAATATGTATGATAAAATCATATCACTGCTAGAAGGTCACTACCCGTACAACAATGACCATGCTAATTTCGATGTGAATGTCGACCCATCCACATCCGTCACTTTTGGATGCCACATGTCGATGTGAATTTCGACCCTGTGTCGAGCTAATTGTCCATGTAATTGTTGACTGATGTTGATCTACATTTGTGTCGACAATTGGCTCCACATAGGGTCGAAATTCACATCGACACGGGGCATCCAAAAGTGACGGATGTGGATGGATCGACATTCACATCGAAATGTATGTCGACCTCCTGCTTCCTTAAGTTATAGAATATGAGTTTAAAAATTTTTAATTAAAATTATTTCCTCTGATGTGGCTATTGCTAGTGCTGAAAACAGCATCGATGCAAAGTTCACTTCCGAAGAAGTACAGATGAAAAGTCTGTATAATCAAGGAGTTCAACAGAAATCCCTTATATCAAAGATGGTGCAATACTTTATCTGCGAGTACTAAACTAATCCATTTTCATGTCAACATGTCGATGTTAATGTTGATGTGAAATTCGACATCAACAAATACATCCACAATATCAACATCATATCATCTACATCTCCAAACTGCGGAAAAGTGAATAATTTCATCAATTCTCTAAAAAATTTGTTTTCCACATTGAACAGGATCATATGTTTGAATGTTTACTAAAATTTTAAACACTAAAACAGAAATTTTAATTCTGAAAAATTGGTCGACATACTCGTAGTTGTGGATGTAAATTTTGAGCATCGAATGTTACATCTACTTACATGTCGAGATGGCATGTCGAGGTATCAGAAATAATGAGAAAATTTTGAAAATTTTCATTTACCTGGCTTTTGTATGGACAGAAGATTCCTACTAAATCATTAATTGATCACTTTTCCATCATATGTTGGACAAAAACGTAGTCGATGTAAATGTCGACGTCTACAATTGTTGTGCGGGTATTGCCCAGAACCGTTGACAGATGTTTGCATGAATAAATTCTGTGCTAGAAAATGAATATTTCAATGATATCTACGCTACACTCAAACAGCTTGCTATTGGCTGTAAATGAGGGGGCTAGTGTCTATTACGGCAAGATCCATTTTTGACGAAAATGAGTTAGGCACATCACTGGATAGAGCATTACGAGCTGCATCGACTGGTGTAAACAGATTTTTAAAAAAATAATTTCTTCAGTGTGAGACGGGCCTTCAAAAGTAGGGTCTGGTGGCTAATACGACATGTTCCAATGGAACATGTTAGTTTCGCGGCAAAACGTGATTTTTGGCTTTGTTTTGTTGAATTTCAGGCAGGCTGTTCGTAGTGATTGAGGTTGCCTTGTGTAAAAGTGACCTCCCTTCACGTTTTCAGATAATAACCGATTGTTTTGAGAATCGTTTCATTTTTTGTAAAAAAAAAAAAAAAAAATTCAATTTTTGAAATTGAAATTTTTTCAAAAAATTTTCGCTGGAAATGGGAAGGGGGAATGGTTCCTTTTGACCCCCCCTTGGCTACACATCCAATTTTCAACGTCATCAGACCACAAAATGAGGGGAAAAAATTTGCTGGTGGCAAAACTAACATGTTCCAAATTAAAAGTGGTCCCATTTGCCCCCTGGGGGTGGAATTTCAAATTTTTTTTCATGAACCTTCATTAAATACCTAGATCTACAATACTAGCCAAAAAAAACGGGAATTTTGGGATATGTTTTGTCGGAATCAGTTTTTTGCATTTCCTGAAAAAAGATGGTTTGGGATCTTGCCGTAATAGACACTAGCCCCCTCAAATATGACACCTTTGATTGCCTTAATGAAGAGTTACGAGCCCAGATTATCTCCAGTAGGTATATGAGATCCTACAGTGCAATCTCATTATCTCTCTGCTAAACTTACCTTGCAAGAAGTTATTGATAAGGCTGTCGCTAGTGAAAATGTGAAAAAAGGTGTTGAAGAACTGCGTAAATTGGAAACACCATCCAAAACTGTGATGAAGGAAATCAGCTCAGTAACAACAAATTGATGAAAAGTAAGTAATTCTTCACACTGGTTTTTCATAATTCTCTAATTTTATTCGTCTAGACATTCTATTAAAAAATAGGGGAAAAAAATCCTGAACTATGTCTGTTACAATCAATTTCAAGTTGGTATACAAATTAGATCTCACAATCAAACAGCTTTAGTGCTACAGCGACTCAAATTTTATAGGATGTCCAAGTACATATTGTATGACTACCAGGATGCCAATAAAATATGCTGATGCGGAAAAACTCATGGATTAGTAAACGCCACTAATGCCAGCAACTTGTAGCTGCCTCCAGTTGTGAATCTGGTCTCATCACCGCAAACAAAGCATTGTAAGAAGTGATCTGGATTACATGATAAGTTTCGAGAACAAATTGATCTAACGTAAGTATCCAAAGTTCCTGTTCTGCTGATGGACAACAAAAATGCCATTAGAATCACATGAGAACTTTGAATTTCATAACCAACCAAAACACATCCACAGGAAATGACTAAAAATTTACAAAATACTTCTTTATCCAAGGCCAAATTTGAGAGAAGATAAGCATTCATCAGGTGAGTTCAGAGCAGCAATTGGCTGATATTTTGACAAAGCCTCTTCCACTTCCTCGATTGTCTAATCTGCATGAACAATCTGGACTTTTACTATCGATCTAAAAATTTGCGCCATTAGAGGTACCTACTTATTTATTGCATTGTTATATTTTGGTAAATGAACCAAACTAGTTCATTATGTTTCAAAGAAGTCAGTAAATTTTCTAGCAATGATTTTGTAATTTTTTCAGATTGTATTTGTATTAATGTAATGTTTGTTTCAAATGTATAAGCAGGGACACCATTTTAAAATACATATGTAAGTACTAATAACAGTCCTCTGAATAATCCATCAAATTTATGAGTAGGTAGTTTCAATGCATGTAAGTATATCTCTATCCACCTTTTGGATCAGTGATGTAGCTTACAGTCATGTTTGCTGTTCTCGAATTTGAAAATTTTATAAACTTTTTATATTAAGTAATTTATTTTGCTGTATCACCAATAAAAGTATTAAAAAATTACCTAGGAATCTATACTGAAACAGAATACAGATAGAAGATCATTTGCATACTTTGGCAAATTTATTTCCTACACCTAACTAAGTAGGTAAGTCTAAGTAAGATCCACTTTCAAGCATACAGTAAAGTTTGAGAAAATATTAGTAAATAGGTTACCTATTTTCTGAAAGTTTGACAACATTTTAGCAGTTCTTCATTATTTTCTTTTTCAGTTTCTTAAAAGTTGAATTTGATATCTGTACGCTTAAATGTTCATAGAAATTAAAACTTTGGTCATTTTTTCCCCAAGTTTGTAAAAGTCTGACATAATGAAAGAATTCATAGGAATTTTTCCAAGTTCTTAAAAACCTGATAAAATATTGTAATATCAGATTACTTCATATTGAAAATTAATGAAAGTTAGAAGTCTTAACATGACATCTGAATGTCAAAAATTACCCATTTTTTTCGTTTCTAAAAGTCTGACCTAATGTTAAGAATTTATTGAAATTGTTTATTTGTTTAAACAATCTTTTTTGTTATGTGATTACATTACATGTAGCCTGTTGGTAAGTATAAGCCAAAACTTCACAATATTTTGAATTATTATCATCATTTGAAACTGAAAAAGAAAAACTAAACATTAAGTACTCTGTTGTGTTTTACCCGGGATGGAGATGTAAAGTTCTAATTTAAATCAGAGTAAGTAAATTTTTTTATTCCTTGATATCCGCGTCAAAAAAAAACAAAATTCTGTTATGATCATTGTTTCTTCTTACTCCAAAATTTAAAACGTTTTTCAAGCTCAAACATTTTGGACTTGCAAAAAATTTCATTAAAATTTACAATTTCAAAGCTTCAAAACCTTTTTAAATTTTAGAGTAAGAAAAAAATGATTGTATCAAAATTTGTTAATTTTTCCACGCGTAGTATTTATTTCCCGATTGATTTTTTGTTGTTGCAATTTTTTAAAATTAAAAATCATTTGCAGCCCCTTTAATTAGCAAGTTAGGTAATCTCGTTCATTTTCCAAAGTACTACCATAGCCTCGTGGTCAAAATTGGATTTTGGCTCATAAGATTTTGAAAGCGTATTTTGTCTCCTCAATTTTGAAGATTGGCCACACCTTCAAATAACTAGTTGCACCTGGTTGTATCCAAATCTGAAGTTTATGGCACTAGTACTCCCTGGACACCCTGTGTATCCCTTATTCAAATTCTAAAATTGTAAAGTCAAAGAAATACACTCATTGCAAAAAAACATTGTTTTTACCTATCAAAATACAAATTTTTGAAAGCTTTTGCCCTCGCTTCGTTCAAGCCAATTTCTATCTCTTTTCTACACTAAAAAAAAACTCATGTTTAAAACTTCCATGAATTCATTATAGTTACATTTATGCAGAGTAAGTAAACTTTAATTTAATAAAACTGTGCTAAAAGCTAGTTGATTCAAGTTGAGTAAGTATGACTTTACTTAAATTATCTTTTACTAAATTTGGCTCAAATGATCTTTCAATTTTCTTCAAATTACAACCGTATTTCATAAGACGGTCTTGCAAAATAAACTTTTAGAACTGTAACTCTTCGATCTATAGTTACAGGAAACCAAACTGAATTGAGAGAGCATTTCATAAACCCTCGAGACCAAAATTTCAGTTCTTCGAGTTCATTTTTGGATTTTTGGCAAATTTTTGAAAATTAACCAAATCAACAAAAATTCTTTCAAGATCGATTTTCAACTTTTTCCACAAAATATAAATATTTTTGATCTAAATAAACCAATCCGAATAATTTCCTTCAATTCAACTCCCACACATCAACAACTTGTATACTAGTTTTGGGCCAATCTGACGCCTCCACCAATTCTTCACATTTTCGCAATGCAACGAATGAATCAAACGCACGAATAAAACGTTTTTCCCAACTCACCCTATCGAGCCCACTTTACGAACCCTTTCTGCAATGCAACATATGTCCAGTCGGCGCGCGTCGTTAGTCGTCAATGACAATACATTGTACATCAGGTATTAAAGACCAAGGGACCTTACAGAGAAAGTGAGGAAGGGACGGAGAAGGTCGCCGGGTCAGAACGCGCAATGAAACAGTTATCTTCGCGGCTTCTCTCTCGCGTACGCCCATTGTTAAGCACTGCAAATGCTGCAGCATGTCTGTCTGTGGTCCCTCTCACTGTGTAGAATAAAAAAGTAGGTACCTAAAAAAAAGGATGTCCACGTCAAATTCGAATTTACGTGTACCTCATCCTCTATCGCTCTATACTTGGAACGATGAGTGCATGCACTTCTTGACCTCTTGGAAAATGATCATGATGCAGCTGCACTTTTGGTAGGTATGCTAAAAAAAAAAAAAAAAGGAGAGAGAAACTAAAAAGTGCCTTGAATGATTTTCGTCGTGTGGCTTATACACTGGGCAATCAGGTATGTCCGGAATATGATACAGTGGAATTTATTGACTACTTAATTCAAATGAATTTTTAAAGAGGTAAGTAAATTATTCTGTCTTTCAAGCTGATAAAAATGTATAAAAGTTGCAAATTATCGTTTATTTCAAGGAATTGATTGGTTCTAAAGTGAATATTAACGTTCTGGAAATTGATCTATAGATGCCATGAAATGTTACCTAGTACAAGGAACAATTAAAAAACACCGTATTGTGTACTCGTCTGTACACACATATCTGGACATCGTATAGACAATAGTTACAGCTCGAACTTGATGCCAGCCAAATAAATGGGTACAATTGCATCGTAGGTCTAGGTACATATATAAAGGACGTGGATGTCGGCTGCGTGCATATGCGCATCGTTGCATGCTGCACCTCACTGCATCCCTCACCTAGGTCTATTTCACGATGCACTGGGTAAATAACGGGGTAGTGGATTGTTGTGTAAAAAAAAATACCCACTGTACGTTGACCATCCATCGGCCACCTTCTACGTACCATACTGGATCCGAGAGAATGAAATTTTGTACGCGATTTCAAGCATACTATAGCCTATATGTGCAATATATACCTACTGTAGAAAAGCATAATATGACGTACAAGTACGCACGCAGCTTGGCTTTGGCCAAAGCTGCTGCCGCGTTCGGCGAACGTAATAATTAATTTTAATCGAGAGACTTGCTTATTGCAGTATTCGTCCGGTTAATCTTAATGGGTGTGGTCGAAATGAATTATTTATACGATCCGGAAAATGCACGTCGTCGTCGTCGTTCTGGACACTGTGTATATAGTATGTAATATGCATCGAGTCGCAAGCCAGAGCGTCCAGTCTGAGGCTATGTGACGCGAGCCAAAGTATAGGCTACACAATCATATAAGGGTAGATAACGAAAGTATCATTTCTGTATACTTTGCGGCCGCCAAACACGTACACGACGACGATACATATGAAATGCACTACCTACAATATGTGTATAGTGGGTACAGCGTGTTATGTAGTATCGCATCTTTCACGTTTTTAATTTAATTTATAGCCTAATATACCATTAAGAGGATTATAAGTGAGTAGATTTTTCGCGTCTTTTTTATCCACCGTATTTAAATTAAGAGATAGCCCCAGCTACGTGGCATAATTATACATTCTAACGTAGTATAGCTTATATTGTGACAGTGTGTGGATCTCGTATGGTAATTTAAGTTACCTATTTCACTGCTGTATGCAAATGCATCTGATCCATAAGGTGGGACTTGAGGAGGGGTGTGGGGAAGTGGAAAGAAAGCAGGCATATATCCAGAACTATTTTTAGTCATTTGGTCTCCTCCTGAGTTCTTTACTTGGAATGTTTAAAATCAAATTTGAGCCTAAAAATGTAACTAATAAAGTAGAGAATTCTAAAGGGCAAGAAGACGGGTAATCCTCCAATTCCAATAAACATATATCTTGTAACTCAATTTTAGTAAGTAGGATTCAATTATTCAACTTAACTTCACATGTCCCACTAAAAATGTTGATCAGTCTTATTGATAGGGTCGAAGGGCAGAAAAATGGTACTCAGTTTTGATATGCATACAGAATCTTGATTGATATAACAGTGATGACTGTTCAGATTGAAAATTAGGCTATCCAATGCTTCTATTTTGATCATTAGGACCCTTACATGAAGTACAGAAGCAGGAAACTTTAGTCACCTCCGTCAGCATATCTTAAATACTCACATTAGGGTGGATCGTCCAAAAAAAAAGTCAGCAGATTTTGACCAAATTCAGCAGAGACCTTCATTTTGAGTTGAACGTCTGGAGGAAAGAAAATTGGCCCGCGAGGAGGAGGACACTTTTGAAAAAATCGTGGTTTTTTCACTCCTGTCACTAGCCAACCTGTTTTGAGACTTTTAAGGTTCTACTGAGTGGTTGGAAATTTGCAAATCGGATAAATTTGTGCTTTGAAAATTTTGTTCTTCTCCAATATTTCGCATTATTCGTGCCAAAACATCGAAATATATCATTCCTGAAACTGAGGAAATATTTTAGAACGGACTGGTGCCAATTTTTTAGTCATGATTGAAGATTTTCAAGGAATCGAAAAATTGCTTATAAGTTTTTGGCTATTTTTCTGAAATTTTTGAAATTGGCAAGAATGACTCAAAAATTGGCACCATCCGGTTTCAAAATACTTTTCCAGTTTCAGAAATTATACCTTTCGATGTTTTAGCTTGATTAATGCGAAATATTCTAGATGAAAAATATGACAGTTTTTTCAAAAATTCCCCCTCTTTGAGCGCCCATTTCTACCTTCCAAGGGCACTTCCAGAACTAAAATATTTTCTGAGTGACTTTCAATTCAAAGTGAAGGTATCTGCTGAATTTTGTCAAAATTTGCGGATTTTTTTTTTAGTGATCTACCCTAACTTTATCGTTTTTACCTTTGATACTCTAATAAAATTACGAGATACTTTCAATCAGAAAATTAAAGAAATGGCACCAGAAGATAGGAAATAAAATGAAAACATTTCGAATACATTCTCAATGTACCTAATCATGAAGAAATCAAATTTCTCGTCTCGTGTCGAATTCTTAAAATGGATTGGTGATCTCAACAGGACTATTATCAAATAAATTTTGTTACTAATTTATATGTTTAATTGGATTTTGGTTCTTTCTGTTTCATTTTCTCATGTAGTTAAAGCTGTAAGAAATACAGATAACTATTGTGCAAGAAATGCAAAAAGGCAATTTTTCAAAAAAGTCACCTTAAATTTTCCAATCACCTCAGACACGAGTAAATAAAAAATTTAAAAAGTCGAGTCGATTCGTATTCCAATTTGACAGCACATCTTATTCAATTTAAAGCGTTTTTCGAACTTTTTGGCAATTTTTGGTCAAATTTGCGACTTTTTCGCGACTTTCGCGACCTGGTAGACACCCTAATTTAGGTAGGTAGTTGAAAAAAACCATATCAAGTACCTTAAGTGCATGGTTTTCTGACATGATCTCACAATGTTTTTCGATAGTTGTCTGGAGTAGCTTTCCGAAAAAAAGACACTCCAATACATACAATCTACAGCAGACAAAATTTTAATAGCCGACAAGATTCATTTCTGATTGTAAATTGTCAAATCCAAAGTAAGCAAATTTATATTCAACATTCATCCAACCTCAACACACCTACACCTATACCGTGCCCTTCAGAAGTACTAAAAACCATGTAAAAATACGTACTCATGCGAAAACTATAGTATCAGATCAAGGCAATTTTTCAAAAAAGTGACTTTGAATTTTACAATCACCCCAGGAAGGGGTGAATGCGAAATTGAAAATTGAAAAAATTTAATCGATTCGTAAGTATTCCAATTTGAAAAACTGTATAGTATTCTTCTTTTGACATGTACAAAAGACTCTCAAAATGAGTACCTTGAAAATTTCATACAGCTTAGTTGATTACTTTTTGATAAATCACACTGTCAAAGTGAACTTGAGTTATAAAATAATCAGATGTTTGATATTTTTATGCTATTTTGGGAACCTTTGATTTTTTTCAATCATTTGCGCTTCTGGTATTAATAAGTGCAAACAATCATTTGCCATTACTGATAATTTACCATAAATTACTGGTAATTGTTGGTAAAAATCAGCTGGTGATCTTTAGTAAATTGCTGTGCAATAATTATCCGTACTAGTGTTGATTTTTAGTTGAATTGTAACATTCAAAATGGCATGGAACAGATCCAGGTAACTTTCAATTCTTCCCTTCTTTTTCTATTTTCTCAAAGATATTTTCATTTCATCCTCGAGCAGCGAGAATCTTTGGAAACAACTACTTAAAGAACGGACGATTTACTGAAATCAATACACTTCAAAAACAGTATAAATTCTGATTGGAAGAAGGGTTTTGCTTTTTGCTCAACCACAGCTTGAGCGTATTGGTTACATAAATGTATAATATAAGGGTGAGCCGCAAAAGAAAAGTCGGAGGAAAATTCAGTGATGAAGATGTTTATTCTCAGTTGAAGCATAACTATTGCCCAGGAAAGAAGATATGAGTTCTCCAAGACAGTGAATTTTCGCTCTAGTTCCTACCCCGCCTGTTCTGAGAATAAAAATGACCCAGTTCCAAAAGATAGCACTTATTTAAAACTCTGCGTCGACCTAGGTCACGTCATTGTCATACATTTGGATACGTAAATTTGTGCTTTGAAAATGTTTTCCTCTAAGAACTTGTGAATTATGCCAAAACATCAAAAGCTATTATTTCTGAAAATGGGAGAATTTTTTAGATCATAGACTCACAGTTGTGCCATTTTTTGGTCATTAAGTAAACAATGGAGGAAAACGTACAGAAACTGGATTATAATTTTTTACAAATTTTTTTGAATGAGCAGTAATGACTAAGAAATTGACATCATTTCGTTCCAAAATATATTTCTCCAGTTTGAGAAATGATTAATCCTAGGTACCTATAAAAGATTTCGCATTAATTATGCCAGAACACCAGAGCATCAAAAGATATCATTTATGAAACCAGGAAAATATTTTGAAACGCAGAGAGGTCAATTTTTGGGCCAGTATTGCTAATTTCAAAAAATCAAGGAAAATGGTCAAAAGCACGGATTTTTTTGGTTTTTTGAAATAGGCAAATGGTAATTGTCGTCATCGTTCTAGTCGCACCCCTTCACTACTTTTCTTCAGTACCTTGTTCTTCTTCCGACTTGTTTTCCTTTTGTTTCTTCAGTTCTTCTTGGAATTCCTTTTGCACGTGTGTTTTGATTTGATTTTTGCAATGTCGAGTTGTTGGTATCATTCTTTGCTCTTCTTCTGGCTCAGGCTCTTCAAGACTAACTGGCATTTTGCGGCCAATATAGGTAATTATGATAAAATTCAGCAACTTCCCTATATTCTAAAATATTTCCCCATGTTCCCAAATGTTAATCATGTCAAAGCATTGAAAAGATACCTAAGTATCATTTCTGAAACAGAGACAATATTTTGAAATACAGAGGTGCCAATTTTTTACTAATCAAGGTCAATTTCAAAAAATTAAAAAAAAATTGCCAAAATTTTTTTTTTAAGTTGACATTACGATAAAAAATTGGCACCACTGCGTTCCCAAATATCTTCCTCCCTCACTTCAGAAATGATATCTTTCGAGATTTTGGCACAATTAATGCGAAATCAAGTAAGTATTATTAGAAGGAAAAATTCAAAACACAAATTTACTTGAAAGTCAGTGATTTACAAATCTTCAACCGCCCAGTGACGAAGCTCTAATACATAGTAGTCCTGGATTTTAATAACAATGCCCTCAGTCAACACAAAAATCAAATAATAAATCGTTGAAATGAGGCCATATTTTTTCAAAAACAGGCCGAGTAGGGACTGTAGAGCAAAAAAACTTCAATTTTTTCAAAAATGCACCCTTTTTGAGGATCCACAACTTGGAAAAAATATTGAGCACTCAAAAGTATTTTCAAATGACCCTTTCAGAACCATTTTAAAAGTCAGATCTATAATGCATGCATATACCTACTTTGGCTTACGGATCCCAAATATGGACTTTAACAAAAAAAAAAAAATTATGAAGAAAATTGAGACTACCCTAAAACTCATTAGAAAGGTCCATGCTAAATTTTAAAAAAAGAGACAAAATTGGAATAGAAACAATGAAGAGAAAACTGAAAAATAATCTAAATTTCAAACATTGGGTTAGAATAAATAAATGGAATGGGCAGGGCATGTGGGCAGAATGACTGACAACAGGTGGACTTATAAGGCAACTTTTTGGTTTTTGGGGCATGAAGCAAGAAAAAGGGGACGGCAGAAGGCTAGGTGAACAGACAAACTTGATGAATTTTTGACTCACAAACTCTTTCACATGGTTGCACAAAATAGAATCGAGTGGGAGAGACTGCAAGAATCCTATGCCCATTTCTGGACCTAGCGGAGATGGGTTCTATTTGAATATAGTTACTCGTTATTTTTGTACAACTAACTTAAGAAACTTATAACAATAATTCGCTAATATAAAGGATTGTGTAAGTATGCATATGTGTATGTATGTAACTGACCTCCAAAAGTACCTTAAGGGGTAAAAATAGTTCTGAGTTACATTCAACTTAAAATGAAGGTCTTCACTGAATTTGGTCAAAATCTAGCAAAAATTCAGTTTGCTGACTGTGAGTAGATATGGTAGAATTTTTGACAAGGCAACGTCTCCAGGTGTCTACTTCCGAATTGAATACTTAAGAATTATGTAAACAAACCGGACAAGTATCTGGATGCATTAGCTTATATTAAGATTATGTTTAATAATAGCCGTAGGATCATAGCGTGCCATTTTTTGAGCCAGTTGATTTACAACCCATCAAGTCAGCTTCTCTCTGTGATTCATTGAATCAAATCCAACGTGTGTCATATACGTGGATTATCTGTTTGTGGTTTAGATACCGCAAAAATGTCTCCTTTATTTACATTTCTCATTTCTCGTAAACTACCAGAGAAGATACGAGTTGATTGGGAAAACTCAGTGCATGATTTCTTCGACATATGTGTCGGTAGAACCTCTTGTCAAATTTCTAACAAATCGTTGCTTCGCTTTTGAAAGCGTGGCTCAAAAATCTAATGGATCATCAGTACCTGAATCATCTAAAGACACTCTAAAGTTGAGTGGGTCTAATGAGTCTCCGAAAAAACAGAAGAAAAATTCGTTTGTGTCATCTAAAGACAATATACAGTCCACTAAACCAAAATTCAAGTGTGTCGATTGTTCAGATGCACACTATCTCACTCAATGAGCGATATTTTAAGAGAAATCGATCTCAGATCCCTCATAACCAAAATTTCAGTCATCAAGACCAATTCTTTGATTTTTGAGGAAGTTTTGAAAATCTGAAATTGACTATTTCTGGCGATTTATGCTCTTGAAATGTTGGCATTCATTTAGTAAAAATGACTGAAAATTTGTCCTGGAATAAATATCGAATCCAGCGAACAGAATCAATTTTCACCCTTTTCAGCCATTCTGGAGCCTTCAACGCAATTTTCAATTTCTCAAGAATTTTTGAATTTTTCAAAAGGAGTAAAAATCAATTTGGGATGCTAAAAGTCGAGTTGTAGTTCATTCTAGACATTAATAAAAAAATTCGGAATCAAAAAAATACTTCAACTCTAGATGACAGGTAAGCTTTCTTCATTAAATGACACGTATTCAAAACATCGTCCAACAACAACAAAACTTTTAAAAACAGCCAAATTGGCATGTTTTTCACTCAATTTACTCGAACATCTGAAAAAATCCACGACAAAAATCGAACATGTCCTAATATTGAATGAACAAAACGCACCAAAGTTTAAAAACTTTTGCAGTATAGGTACCTCTACCTACCATATAATAAATGAGAGTATATACTATAGACTCCCTTCGACTCTACCCCGCATCTTTAGTGCTCGCAAAAAACACATACCGACTCTATCAATAGTTAATGACTGGGCTTACTGCTGGAGGCCATTTCACGCACCCTATAATCACGTTGCTTTAAACTAATCTAATTATAATCTATTACAGACACGTAAGGGTCAACAGTTTTACAGTTTTACCCGTATAAGTGCGATATTAATTATTTCGTTAAAAATCCGCACACAGTGATAGGTTTTTTCGCGTACCTACTCGTATACTATAGGTAGATAGGTATATATTTATACGAGTGCATTGTGCATGTGTATTATATAGTATAGTATACTCGATCCCTGCATGAATACAATATATATTCTTGATGTACATAGTGCTATTTTTCACTCTCGTTGCCCTGTCTACCTACCTACACGGTTATTTCGCTTGTAAAATGACATAAAAGCATCTGCATTTTCTCACACATGCATAATGCATTTTTTTTTACATCAGGTACTGCCTACTTTTTGTATAAAATGTCGACATGTCAATTGACAATCAGCATGGCGAATTTTTCCATCGCTATCGCCATATTCTCTTTTACTCGTATATATTCAACAATTTACGGTAAGTTTAACTTATATACTGTGGGTTATTAGTTATGGTAATTAAATCTCTACACGAGCGTCTATGTAATTAAATGCAATATTTATACCTTTTATCAATTATGTTCTTTTAATTGCGCAGGTATCGGTCTACCTTCTATGAAAGATTGTTGATCTTTGATTACAGTTATTAAAAAAATAGCTATGTACGATTTTTATGCAGCCTATTGGGCATTCGTTGAAGAAAAAGCTCGCATGTGCATCGTTATACACAATGCGACCAATTTGCAATAATAATTATATTATTCTCGAAGACTCGCACACGACGTTGTGAAAAAATTACGCCAATTGCGAAGCATAAAAATACGAATAAAAACTTTAACAGGGTAAAAAAAAAAACCACCAGAGCTGTGTTTTTCTTCGAGTTGCCATATTATACGCGAGTAATTACTCGTAAATGGGAACGAAACGAGGGATTTGTTTGTTTTAAAATTAACTCTATATATACTAAATGAATGCGCTGAAACTTCAAAGAACTCGCGTCGTCGCGCCAATAAACCAACGAGTAAAAAATTAAAAGAGAGAAATTTTTAATTGGCTTTTTTCGAGAACGAGTTTTTGACGTCGGAGATGATGAGGTGGCAGGGAAGGGTGGATAAGTAGGTATACCTGAATGTATAGGTAGGTACGATTAGATGTATATTTAAATTCATAAACGAATTGAAAATTTTAGCATAAAATATGGTAACGATCTTTTCAAAGGATGAAGCTATATGAAAGAATGCAAAATAAAATACATAGATATATCCTAATAGGTGCAGAAATAGTACACAATGCATTTGAAATGGACATTGCAGCAATGTGGGTAAGATGAATTTTATTTGGGTTATTTTATTTCACATCGAATCAACGAGCTTCTTCCACTCAAGGTCGACGATTTAAACTTTCTTTTTTGTATGGATAAGTAAACTGCTCGATGAGAGACGACGAATGGCGCAAGCCACAGTTCTTAAAGTGTAGGGGTGCTCAAAATTTTGAAGATAGACGTAGGTATCATAAAGTTTGAGCGAGGTTAATTTGAAAATTACAAATGGAACAAATTGTCCTTTGCTGCATCGATATTGAATAAATTCAGCGAGGAGTTCATCATAATAAGGGGGTAAAATGAATTTCATTTCGGTTATTTCACATCGAATCGCCTTAGCTTTTTGCAATCAAGGGCGACGATTTAAGAAATATTTTTTATTTGGATAAACCGCTCGATGAGAGACGACGAATGGCGCAAACTACAGTCCTCAAAGTGTATTTGCAGAGAAGTGAGGGGTGCTCAAAATTGTGAAGATAGACAGGGATATCATAAAGTTTGAACGGCGCTGATTTGAAAATTACAAATGGAACAAATTGTTCGGAATTCTAGAGCAAGTGGAATCAAGTAGGTGTTTATCAGGGTCATAAAATTACCCTTATTTCACTCCATTGTTCTACCGATCTTTCTCACACCTGCAGGTTAAGGGATTCACGACATTTACTACCTGCTCGGTTAAGGGGTTGGTAGAGGGAAAAGTAGGTGGGATTTTCCCCCTCTACAAACGTCGTTAACCTCCTAAATCAATTCCGAATTTGGGTTCAGTGCGATCAGGACTTTCATTGGGGTAACATCTCCATTAAAATACTATCGCACATCCTTTGGTATCCAGCACCTAGTGCTATATTTATTTACCCATCATTTACTTTTATTGTTTATTATTATTGTTATTAATTATAGCAATTAATTCATTTCACAAATTTGGAACTTTTACTATGAAGTATTCAAATTGGTTGATTGAGTGCATATTTCAACCAATTAGAAAACAGCTTTCTTGTTTCAATTTTAAATAAAATACATACCATACAGCGGATTTTTTCATGAAGGGTTATTGTGATGTATTGCCAAAAACCATCGTCATGTTAAGTAACTCACATAATCCATAGGCTATCCCTGATTGCAAGAGAGTTTTTGATTTTCGTTTTCCTAATAATAATTCATTGTTTACTGATATACAGAAGAGTATCATTTCAAGATCAACATACGCTCATGATGAGTCGTTTAATGGAAGAGCAGCGTAAATCTATTACAGTCCTATTTCATGCTCCCTATGCTCTTGATCAACTCCAGATGTGTGTTAAAATAAATCATTTTGACCAAGGAACAAAAAAATGGAATTGTACAAGCGTTGCAAATTTGTGTAGGTACTTATCAGACGCTTAAGAATGGTCTGGTATACTGAGATTTGATATTAATTTCAAATGGATAATTTCAACTCGGAAAGCAAATTGCTTGATGAGAAATGAAGAATGGCGCAAACCACAGTTCTCAAAATGTATTGCAGGGAAGAGAATGGATGCTCAAAATTGTGAAGATAGACAGGGGTATCATAAAGTTTGAGCGGAGTTGATTGGAAAATTACAAAAGGAACGCAACTTTCACTAGTAATACATTGGATGATTAAGTGTATATATGTTTCAACCAATCAGAAAATAGCTTCACTGTTCAAATTTTACATTTACATATATACAGCGAGGAGTTTATCATGAAGGTGGTAAAATGAATTTCATTTCGGTTATTTCACATCAAATCACTGAGCTTTTTGCACTCAGAGTCGACAATTTTGAAAACCTTTTTTATGTGGAGGAACTGCTTAATGAGAGATGAAGAATGGTGCAAACCACCGTTTGCAAAGTGTATTTGCAGGGAAGAGAAGGATGCTCAAAATTGTGAAGATAGACAAGGGTATCATAAAGTTTGAGCGGAGTTGATTGGAAAATTACAAATGGAACAAATTTGCAACTTTTATGTACTAGTATGCATTGGATGATTCAGTGTATATGTTTCAACCAATCAGATAATTGCTTTACAGCGAGGAGTTTATCATGAAGGGGGTAAAATGAATTTCATTTTGGTTATTTCACATCACATCACCGAGCTTTTTGCACTCAAGGTCGACAATTTTGAAAACCTTTTTTATGCGGTGGAACCACTTGATGAGAGATTACAAACGGCGACAACAACAGTTCTCAAAGTGTATTTGCAGGGAAGAGAATGGTGCTCAAAATTGTGAAGATGAACAGGGATATTATAAAGTTTGAGCAGGAAAATTACAAATGGAACAATTTGCAACTTTTACTAGATTCATTGGTTGATTCAGTGTATGTTTCAACCAATCAGAAAACAGTGGACTTCAACCCTATTCCAAACGTAAATAAATACAGCGGAATTATTAGCTGATTGCAAGTAGGTTTTTGATTTTACTGCTTATTCCCTTGCTGTAAATCTGTTTTCCAAATTTTAATTCAACAGATCATAAATAAATAATACAGCATAATTAGTAACTGATTGCAAGCAGGTTTTTGCTTTTACTGCTTATTCCCTTGCTCCTAATCTGTTTTCCCAATTCTAATTCTACAATCACCTTTTGACATAGCACGACCAATTTGACATTTCTTGATTAAATTATTGAATAAAAGCTGTTTGTTCAGTTTTTTTCCTTTAAATTTTCCATTTATGCTTCCTTTTATGGGAAATATTAATCTTTACAAGCATCTCATAAAGTACTGATCTCCTATATTGGCTTTAATTAAAATACTGTACACTAATTCGCTATTACTTCAAAAAAAAAAAAAAAAAAAAAAAAAAAGGAAAAAAAGCAATTGCAGTAGGGCTTTTTGCTCTTGCATTGAAAACCCTAAAGAGAGACAATTTGAACTATCACATGCCATTATTCTATTTCTTTTTTGGTACTTTTTCAATGTCGAGAGTGGGGAAAGAGAATTTCGTTTTTGGTTGAATTGGATTAAAAAATTAAGAAATCAGACCCTTTTTGAAAATTTTCTGAATTTTTTCTTAAAAATTTGATGGTCTAAATGAATCCACAGAGATGTTTAGATTTCAAGGTAAACATTAATTCATTAAGAAAAATTACTGCACCAATTTTTTTAAATGGTCAACTCTTTGTTTGCATCCTCCAGAACTGTGCACAAAATGGATCCGAAAATATAATCTATCTACAAATTATACTGTTTCTTGAGTAAGCAAGTAAAATATATTTATTTTAGATTCGAGGTAAAGACTCCAGTAAGGATATTGCAAAGAGGATTTTTTTCACATTTCAATTGAGTTGACTCTGAGTCAACTCTTGGTTCGATTCTTTTCAAAAATGATCTGAAAAGACCGTTGAATCTGGCTATTTTCCAAAGAGCTTGGTCAAACTCTCTTCAACTCTTTTCAACCCTTTTTTCATACTTATTCACGGCTTATTTTTGCATTTGATAAATTACCAAAAAAAGTAAGCACACTAAACCCTTCAACGCCCTAGAGTAATTCAGAGGATAGATTTCAAAAATTTTCATGCGAAAAGTTGAATTAAAAAATTAGAAGTGATCAAGTATGTACCTATTTGAAAAAAAAAACTGAATTTATGAAATAGGTATAAAGGATTCCTTCAATTTTCTCGAAACGATTTACTTATGTTCATTTCTAAAGCTAAATTTAAAGATGCAAACGCAAACGAAGGGTCTAATTGATATACAGATACCTAATAAGAAACTTAGCATAAAATTTGATCACGTGAAATTTTTTCCGATTCTCCACTTCTGAATTTTTTCATCACTCCTAAAAGAAAAAAAAAACTCAAACACAGCATTCATTTCTTTTTTCTGACAACTCTGACTGCTAACAAAGAAAAATTTTTGCTACATCAGTACAAAATTTGGAATAAAACTGGCTCAGATCCCCATGGGTTTTTGATTTCAAACAATTTGATTTTGGAATTTAAAAATTCAGAAAAAAGGGGAACTAAAAAATAAAATTTCTGAAAATTTCTGACAGTCAACAAAATATTAATGTACCTATTATGAATCTGAAAAAAATTTCCATTTTTCATAAAATGGAATTTTGTAAGCGTGAAAATTTTGAAAATTTAATAAAATTTCTTTTCAAAGTTTGAAAGAGAAAATGAGACATGAGCATATCATTTTAACGTAAAATTTCCGAATATTCAAAATTGACCCCCCCCCCCCAAAAAAAAGCAATGAAAGCGATTGAAAATTTGAATTTGTTTACTTTCCATACAAGTCGGGTAGTACCCGATCCGAAATGAAAATTTTTCTGTTGTAAAATTTCATGCTGAATATGCCCACTTTCCTTGACTGAAATTTTAAAAATAATTTTTTTTTTTTTTAAATCGGAAATCCTCGCGACATTTGACCCTGCTTTAATCCAATTTAGTTGTAATGGGGAAATTTTCCCTTATGAGCAGTGGAGTTGACAAAAAAAAAAAACCGAAATGATGCTGTATTTTGGAGGCGTTGAGCTTTCCTTTTACGGACCCTGTGAAATAATTGAGGAAAACAAAATCTCCAGCGATGAAATTTTATAGCCAATTCTTACCATTTTGACTTAACGTTTACGTCTGCATCTCTGAATTTAGTTTTGGAAATTCACATACGCACTAATTTTTTGAGGAACCAAGTAAGTAGGTAATAATTTTTGCAGTACTTAGTTGGTAATGACTCAAATTCACCCCCCCCCAACATAAGATATGGCAACAACTTGATTTCTCAGCCCAACTTCTGAAATGAAATTTTTTGAAATTTATCCGTTGAACTTCTTCTGCAAGTTGGAAGCTTAAATGGTTATTTTAAACTTCTGTATCTACTCATTAGAAAGATGAACTTCTATATGGAAGGTCCGTTTTTGTAAAAAATTACTAACAAGACTCGTCCCCAACTCCCTGCATAGTTAGGATAAGAATGATGGTGATTATTTTTACTGGTTCAAGTCGATATTTGATTAAATAACGAGGTTTGATTACCTACTTGAATTATTATAAAATTTTTGCGTTTTTCAATAACACGTGAGGTGGACGAAGCTTTCATTGATGAAATTAACGAAATCTCAGCTAATCTGATATCATACTTCAGAAGAAAGTATGGAAATTAGATGAGAGCGAAAAATTCAGAAATGACCGTGAGCGAATTTATCACAAATGTATCGTATAATTCCTTAAAATGTGAGTAAGCAAGTGAAGATATTCATTTAAAAGACACGAGGTGAAAGTTTTAATCCATTATATCAGTATTCCAGTGAGATATAATTTTTTTAGAGTATATTCCAACACTTTCATTCTTTTGGAAAAGGGAGAGGGACTTGGTACCTCAACACGTCGAAAAAATTGAGATTAATACACCTCGATTCGTTCATTTTGAAATATATGTATACATCCGTACCATATAGACATTTTTTTGGGAGCTAATCAAAGTTTTAAAAAAAATCCAAGATCATTCTCAAGGTCAACAAATTTGAATAAAATTCAAGACTATTCAGATCTAAGACTACCTTACTATTTTCCACCAAGTCTCTGAAAAACACGTTATATGTACCTACCTATACAAGTATACATCCATCCTGACCATCCAAAACAGACATCCAAAGGAAAACAATTCAATTTATAGCCAAACACAATTTCGTCAGACAAAGTAAGTAAGCCTATTTTGAATTTCCGATTTTGGTAAAATCAAGAAAACGCTCTTGAAGTCACAAATAATCAATTCTCACATCGAAATCAATCCCATTCATTTATCTTTCACTCCTCTAAATTTTTTTCAAAATGACACCTTTCGCGTTAAAATTCATCATCGAGTCATTCACATGAAATACTCGTAAGACCATACAGACATTCACTCTGCAACACGCAACCCTTCGATGCGGCTGCAAGTTCATTATCATTAAACGGCGACAAAATCTGCGTTTAGTATCGCAAGAAGGAGCCTAGATATACCGAACCATATACGAGAACACCACCCTCGCATCTTTAAACCCTCTAAAATACAATAACAACGGCAATTTGGTTCCTTAATTGAATAACACGTTACATTGACGCGTTTTCTTCTCTTTAATAGTTAAACCGCAACCATCAATGCACATATTTCATCTTCAATAGTTACCTGCTTCAAATCAATTTTCACTCTCCATAGTACCTTTTCTTCTATGTACCTCAACCGGACGCAAAAAATTTCAAAATCTCAAAGATATCACCCTCTGCTTCCCCTCCCTAAAAACTGCATCCCAGACTGCACATTTCCATGTCTGAAATTCCAGACTATTTCATCGCAACCTTCGCAGTGCTGTTCGACCAATGCACAAAATATAAACTGTCGAACGCAGTCCAGGCGACCAACTGCATCGCCGGCGATTGCATCGTGTACAGTACGTTATTAAGTAGGTGGAGGCATTGGCTGGCAGCTCCACCCCAAAATGCAACTACCCTAACATAAAATAGAGGTCCGAAATACGCTATCATGGTGTATACGCTGGTCGTCGATATATGTACGTAGTGAAACAGAGACACACATACAACGTTGACTCAAAATACACACCATATAGACCTATGCCAGACAGAGAGAGCCCTACACTCTATGCAAGTCAATTAATCAGTTTACTCTGTATTTTAAAAATGCGTACGTATTGCATCTTTCTCCCTCTAAACCCTCACTCTTGCTCTTTCCATTTCATTCCGTTCGAGTGAAATTAAAAAAATTAAAAAAAAAACTCTCCCTTCGTTTTCGAATGCAACGCAAATCGATAACAACTTTGCATTTCGAAAGGGTAAGTTTGTACAATGCATTATGGAAGGGGCTGCGGCGTCGATAACGTTCCTTCTCTCTTACTCGTATTCCCTGCACCACAGCGTTCGAAATCATCGGACACGTATTTTCACGGATGGCGGCCAAACAGTTCCTGGCGATTTTTCAAAAGTGAAATTTTCCATGGCGATGCATCTCTCGTATAAAGCTTCCTTCCTTCCTTCCTTCGTCATAAGCCACGATGATGGGCGAAGAGATCGTATTTTGATTGATTTTTCTCTTTTTAAAGAGATTTTCGAAACACTGGGTCCTTTTTTTTCAAACCCTTAGACTCGATAAATAGGTAAGAATATTTCGAGAATTAATTCGAAACACCTATATACCGGTTTTAATGCTCCCAAGCCCCAATACCGGTTAATTTGCATACCCGAAGACGTGAAATTTCAATTATGCACACTTCTTCTACCCCTTACAGTCCCTTCAGACCTAATTTGATTTTAAATGGGTACCTTTTTACTATAAGAAAATGACACAATACGCGATTTCCTTCCAAAGAAATACTTACCTAAATTTCCAAGGAGACTATAAATATTTCGAGTCGAAAAAAATGCGACCTTTTCAGCAACCCCCTTCAGACCATCGCATTTAGGAACATCGTATTGCATACACAGAAAACATATGTAGAGCTTGGCACGAGCTCGTACGAATTTTAATTCAGGCCTAAAAACAAGCCAGCAACGTGGTATAAATTACTCTTAAAGTATGATAAAACCTATAACTTTTACTGTAAACGTAGCACTCACACTCTGAGAAATATCACAGTTGCAATGTTAATTGTCGAAGTTTAAAACGCGTCTCTTAAACGACCTTTTTGTTTCCGCTGTTTAGTTCGTATAGCATTTAACCTATGCTAAGGTAGGTACACCTTTTATACATATAGAAGGAAAAAATAAAAGTAAGAATGGCGTGTTTAAAATATTCATGTCGCAGTCGATGCATATATACTTACATTTAGGTGGATAGATAGGTAGGTTGGGTATACGAGTAGGTAGGCATAGTTATAGTAATATGGAGAGTATGCGCGGTAGTATGCATTAAATAATAAGCCGCCACAAATACGTACATCCATGTACATTCTTTCGAGTATTTTCAAATACGCATAAATGCTTATTGTATTGTTTATAAGTACCTATGGAATTATACGTATAGAATGAGATGCAATTGTACTACTGTAATCCAATATGTTGGGTATTTTTATACATTTAACCGAGAAAAGAAGCAGCTTGTTATCTTGTTATATAGCTAGGCTACTGTGAATGTAGTTTAAATAGGTCGTTACAATAGCCTTCGAATGATAAGAGAAGCTCTCGGTCATTAACGCGATATTAATTCGATCTGGTCGATTAATTATACTACAATTATGGTACGATGAATGACTAAAATTCGCAGATTTTGATGTGGAATGTTTGACTCGTATAATATTGAACATGCTATGAGGAGAGCCACTGGTTGAAAAATTGAATAGAATTGATTTTTTATTTTTGATCATGAGATCTGGATTTGAAAAAAAAAAAAAAAAACATAATTATAAGTACGAATTATTTTTGGGAATAACATACTTGAGAACGCCTGTCACTAAAATTTTATCTACCCTGAAGGATTTTTTAATTTTTGACAAATTTTTGGAAATTGACAATTGACCCAGGAAGAATAGGTAGCCCAACTGGCAGAAAACAGAACTTTTTGAACCAGACACAAAGGAATCGAAAAAGGACTTTGAAATAATTATACCACCAGCAAAAATTTTAGGTTCAAAACTTCATTTTTCGATGAGACGTTCGGTACCTATCTGGTGTAGATTTGACCGGAGCTATTTCGATTAAATGCACCAATTATTGGTCACACAAATTTGTCAAGGTTTATTTAGCTTTTTTCGTCTGTTTTTGCACTCGTGCAATTCACATTGAGGTAGTCAAAGACCTCACAAGTGAAGCCTTTTTGAATACGTTGGAACAATTTATGAGTAAGTAGAAGAGGTTATCCTCATACTATCTACTCAGACAATGCGACCAATTTTATTGGCACTTGTAATATTTTGAATGCACTCGATTAGATCGGTTTTGCTCAGAGCATTCTATTCGTTGGAAAACTATCGCTCCTAGAACTCCACACCAAGGTGGATTATGGGAGTCAGCAGTGAAAGGTGGAAAATCTCGTTTGTTGAAAGACATTGGCTTCAAACTTTAACTCTGATGGAGCTTTTTACTATTTCGTCAAAAGTGGAAGCTATTTTGAACAGTCACCCTATTTCGTATCACAAATGTAATGAATTTGTCGAACCAATCACACCTGGGCATTTTCTGGTTGGAAGTTCTTTGCTGGAATTGCCTTCTGTTGAAAATTCCACTTTGAAAGTGAAGGAGCGCTATTTTCTTTGGAGGCACATTATCGAATCCTTTTCTCATATTTGGAGAAAGGATTATTTGAATGATCTTCAGACTCATAACAAATGGAAAAGGAAACTCGTTAATTTGAAAGTTGACGATGTTGTACTTTTATCAAAGGAATGTATCAGTTGTTTGAATTGGCCATTGGGTCTTATCGTTAATGTTTATCCTGATTCTGAAGGGATCGTTTGTAATGTTGGTACTTACCTAAGTTTTGATTTTCAAAAATTTGCCAAAAATCTATAAATGAATTTCAGTAGGTACCTGAAATTTTTGTTGGTGGAGAATTTTGAAGCCCATTTATTTAAAATCCTCTTTGTTTGGTTCAGAAATCGCTCAGCCGATCGTTAGGCATGTACAAGTAAGTCTAAGTGACAAATTTTGATCGAGGTGCCAATCTTTATTGCTTTCTGCGTTTCTGGTGCCCATGTTTCACGAAACAGTTGAGAAGTTTACCAATATTTGACACACCCATGATCCAAATTTAACACGTTGCTATATTTGCTTTGAGGTAAGGTAAGTATACTTACTTCACAGAGGTCCGAGGAATGAAAGATTCAAACAAAAATGTGCTTACTTCGCAAAGGAAACTGCAGTCATTTTGATTCATGAAAGAAGGACATTTTTATAACTTCTTGTGATTAAAAGTTCCACCCACCATGAGGCATTTTTTGGATTATTGTCAATTTTTTGAAAATTGCGGTCATAAAGATTAGTTGATTTTCAGTGGAAATATTTTTCGAATGGGAGTAGATACATGCATTGTTAGTAGAATTGATAAAGAACCCACGTGCGGATTTTTTCTCAAAAGAAGTTGTGAAGGAGTTGGATGGAAAAAAACATTCTCTGTTAGGTTCATATTTCCCGTCCAGAGACACTTCTGAGGATGAAATTTCCTCTCTACGACTGTCATTTTGAATTACTTTCAGTTTCAAGGAAGGTGTCCACTGTCCAAACTGGCAGAAAAATGTTTGAACCAAATGAAACTAGATCGAAAGGGCATGCAAAAATTTATCACCAAACAAAATTTCAAATGGCAACGTGCAATTTTCGATCTTCGGTGAATTTTTGAAAACCAAAATTGGGCCTGAAATGAGAAAAAAAACAACAAAATTTTACCTAATTAACCTGGAAAGCTGAGATTTGGTTTATATTCCATTAAAGACTCTGTGAATCGATTAGAAACGGTTTCCTGCCGTTTTGAGCACTTCTGGAGCCTCCAGAAGATTTTTGGAACTTCCAAATTTCCACTAAATTTTACAAAACGTAGATGGAAGCTGAAATTTACACTGTATCTTAATTGCAACGAGCTGAGTTGACTGGCGGTGGTTTCGAACCGTTTTGGAGGCTCCAGCAACATTTTGGAAATTCCAATTTTCCAAAAAACGCCCTAGAATCGGTCCGAATTAACTTTAGCACAAATGCTCGAGGTCGATGCTTGTTGGTGATCCCACCTTGACCGATTGTATACGATTTTTTCAAAATCGACATCTGCCAGTTCGGAACCATGTTTTTGTACATCAATTTTATACCGAATTGAAAACTGGAATTTTCAAAAAGTGACTGGAGCCTTCAAAACTGCTTGAAACCATTTGCAATCGACTCGACATATCAAAAATATGATGATGTGAACAGAATTTCAGCTTTTTCATCAAATTGTGATAAATTTTCCAAATTTTCGAATTGTAAAAATCTTCATTTTGTGAAATTTAGTAAAAATTTCGAGTTCCAAAGATCTGTTGGAGGCTTCAGAAATGCTCAAAACGGCTGGATCGATTCGGTGGGTCATAAATAGGGTATACAACGAATTTCAGCTTTCTAGTTTAATTTAATAGTGAAATTTCAATTTTTTTCCATTTTGAGCGCAAATTTGATTTTTAAAAATGTACCAAAGATCGAAAAACGCACTTCGGCACTTGAAATTTTAGCTGATGGTATATTTTTGCATGCTCTTTCAATGTAGTCGAGTCCGGTTCTAAAAATCTTCTGACAGTTGAGATACCTACCTCCCTTATTGTTAGTCAAAATCTTGCAGATTTTTGCCCTTCGCCTCCCTTTAGATTATTAACCATATCTATACTCAAACTTGAAATCAAAATGAATCTATTCTTAGTAAAAGTATTTTCAGATGCCTGTCACAATCTCTCAATTAAATTATGTACCTATAGTTGCTTAAGATAAAACTAAAAAGTAATTTGCTTTGAAAATTGCTTAAAAAATAACAATATTACACGTAATTTATGTGCAATTTTGAATTTTTAAACCAAATTCCGCGGTCCTACTATTTTACAAAATAATTGTCTATGAAAGTTCAGAAGATACGTAAGTTGAAGAAGAAAAGGCTTAGCAAGTAATTTTTCAAATTTTTACTCTCGCTTAGTAACCTTAGCCGATTCTTATAATGTATGTACCTTGGAATTCTTACTAGGGAGGTCCCTAAGTATCCCAACCCAAACGACAGATAGATAAGTTCTAATAGGTACTCGATAAAGCTGAATAAAAAGAACAGGCAATAATACATCACGACTAATCAAAATTCCAAGCGCAAAAGTAAATTTTTCAATTCTGGTAAATTTTAGAAAAATGTTGAGCCAAAAATGCAAAAAAGATAAAGTTTTACCAAATTGACCTAGAAAGGTGAAATTCAGTAGGTATACATGGGTACACTCTGTTCACGAGTCTTCAAAATTATTAGAAATGGTTTCTAACCGTTTTGAGTATAAGTAGTTTTGAAGCCTTCAAATATTTCTCAGGACTAGAAAGATTGTTTTCCTCAAGTCTAAAGACCATACAGATTGTATGCTGAATTCAAGTGCATTTGCGGGATTACTCTAGAAAGAAGAATAATCAAGTAATCAGCTAGCTGATTACATATGTAGGTAGCTATTGTGATTTCTCTCAAAACAAAAAAGTCCAAGAATCAGACAGTAAGTTACTAATCTACGAACTCACAGTAAGTATTCGATTAAAAATCGTTCTTATTACTCATTTTGAAAAAGAAAATGAAACACCATTTTTTAAATTGTAATTCTAAAACTGAAATAAGATAGGAAACATTACAGTACCGATAAATTAAACCAATAATGCACTCACAATTTCACTGTCATCAACCATCGACACCGAAATAAATTCGAAGGTTGTAGAGGATCAATGATCGATCAGAACATAATTTTGATTAGTTTTGGTAATGCTTTAATCGCCTCATTTCCGAATTGAAATATCTACCTAATCAAAGGGAAATGAACATGAAAAAAAAAATGAAAACTCATCGTGCAGCAACGAATGTCTAAGCACCTACACCTACTAAAGCACAAAAGTACGTAGACCCATGAATAAAAACAACATTCATCTGGTTTTGCTCGAATTATTCGAGCTGCATTAAATTACTCGTATGACTGTGTAATTTTCGAATTTAGTATTAAGATACATAATTAATTATGTCCAACAAAAAAGTTTAAAAACTTTAGGCGAATGATGTTTTTTTTTTTTTTGGTAGGTAAGTAAGTACCTATTGTTTAAAGTTTGATAATTTCTTAAGACGGCATTTCTTCGAAGAACCAGAAAAAATTGATTTTAAGAACCAGTTTTTCGATGAAATTAAGCTGTTCGTTGAATAATAAGCATGCAAAACATTCCAAAAGAATTTTTCAAGTTTGATTTTTTTACAAGGGAGCACGTCCAAGTGCTTTAAACCAAAATTCGTTTTTTTTTTTTTTTTTTTGGAAAGAACCTGGTCTAAAAGTCCTATAAGCAAAATATTATCTACCCAAATTAATTTTTCGATTTTTGACAAATTTTGAAAATTCAAAAATAGATACAGATTTTCTGAAATTTTTGTTCCTCTTTTTTAAAAAGTAAACGTGGTAAAAATCTATTCTAAAGCTGATATCGACTCCTCTAAACTGAAGCTTTATACCTACCACTATCAATTTCTAGCCATGCTTGAAGCCTCCAGGATGATTTTCGATTCATCCAGAATGTTTCAATTTCTCGCGAAGACGTAGAAATGAATTTGGGCTCCCGAAATCAATTTCTAGATTATTTTCAACCTGTTTAACGAGTTTATTCACAATTGAGTGCTTAAAAAAAACACTCAAGATGTCTGCTTGGAAATTGCTTCAACTCCAAAATAATCTCGTTAAATAGGTCGAGGATAAGTCAGAACTCAATTTTTAGCTGTCAAGTTGATTTTTCTCGCCTTTGAAGAAATTCAACAATTTTATAGATTTTCTAAAATTCACCAAAAATCGAATAGTGAATTTGGACAACTGAAATTTTGGTGATAGAGGTTTCAGATACGTAATGCTCTTTACAATAATCACGGTTCGTTAGGCTAAATCTTTGTTTGTTGTTGGCTTGCATATGAATCCAACGTGTTTGGAAATAAAGATTTAAAAAAAAAATTGAAACGTCGTCGAAAGATGCTTCTTTTTTTCAACGATAAATCGTTATTTTATTGATCTTTTCAGATTGAGTATAGGTAAATAGGTACCTAATCAGGAAATTCGAATTAAGTTTTACAATAACAAAAAGAATAATTTGAAATTCTGCTGACCTAGTCAGAACGGGCTACTTATACAGAGCAAGGTAAGAAAAAAAATTAGTTGGTTCTGGTCATTTTCCAACTGTTCGAGTAACTTTCACCTCACCTGAAAAAGAGCTCTGCATGAAAAATCATCACTGATGGCCTTAAAACGTAAAATTAATCCACATTACCTACATTCACTCAATCAGTCAGTTCTTAAAAATTGCAACAGATGGCGAGAAAAAAATCGTTGAAAATGACCAATACCAACTGATCTCTTTTTCTTGAAAATAATAATATTACCAAACAACAAAAAAACAATAATATTTTTGACTGAGGAAGCATTACAAACCACAGACAAGGGTGTTGCGTTTTGATCAAATGTATAAGAACCACAATTCCTATTCGTCCTACTTGCTAAAAAGAGCAAGGTCGTCAGAAATCCCCATATAGATGATATTTCAAAATTTTCTACAAAAACCATTTCAAGCCAAATTAACTTTACTTTAAAATATTTGTTCAAGAAGGCTATAGACTGATTTTCAAAACAATCAAAAACGTTTGTGAAACTCTCTTTCAGTCGACTTTCAGAAGAAAATTGAAAATGATCACCTTTTGTGGGAGCTTGATCATTCTACATAAACATTCCTCCAAAGTGACTCACGCTGAGGGCTATGGAATGGACTAAAACTGTTTGTTTTCGAGTCGATAGTTGTATAGATTCAACAAATGGAAACCATTTCAAGATCGCAGAAGAAACTCCAGTTATGAATGTTGTACCATGCATCAAATGGAAACAACCGGTTGAGGGCCATCAGAAAAGAAAAATTGTTTTTGTTTACCAGTAAGTTAAAAATTTATTTTTAAACTGATACTACTTGGAATTTTATGGTAAATGAATAGCTACCTAAAACGGTGAAAAATGTCACCATTATCAAAACTAACCAAAATATTATGAGAGCTGTTAGAGCTGTTATTCATTTTTGACCCTTTAAAGAGTGATTTGAAATTCCCGAAAAAATTGAAAACTCACTGGAAGCTCCAGAATTGTTCAGAAGTGCTTGTTTTGAGGTTAGAGAGATCAAATGAAGTAATAATTCTCACCAGTTCGTTTAGTTTGAAAAAATTTCATCCATGAAAAAGTTGAAAATTCAACATGGGTCCGAACAGCAATTTTTTGGATTTTAGAATAATTCTCAAACATTATCTAAAAATTTGAGAATGAACTCTGACCTTTAAAATTTTGGTTACATAGATTTAAAAACAGCATTTCTGAAACTGGGGGAAAATTTTGGAACGGAATAGTGCCAATTTTTTGATCATTGTCATCTCTCTGGTATGGTGTCTCAAGCTCATTTGCGGAGGTTTTACAGGGCTGTCTTTGAGGGGGCATTAAGGTACTGTGTTATAGTGTGGGGAGGAGCAGCTAAATGCTGGATCTGGCCTGTACTGATGCTGCAAAAACGAGCCGTCAGGATAGTGGCTGGAGACTGGAGAGTGCTGGGATACCCCATCCCTGCATGTGTTCCAGTCACTCCATTTGGTCAATATTCATCAGCTGTATATATGCACCATGTTAATTTTTTTCCATCGGTACAGAGATGCATTTGGTTTTATTGTGGGAGAGACCAGCACCAGAAGGGCAGCATCGGGGGTTGCCTTGTTGCCAAATTGGCGAAGGTCAACTTCCCAGTCTCAATTTTGTTTCTATTCTGCTTACATGTATACAAACCTGCCGTTGGAACTTAAGAACATGGGCTTGAGTGAATTTATACAAAAAATTGGTATGCATGTGACATCTAATATGAAGGAATGAGTGATTTAATGAATGAATGAGGAATGATTAACGGTCTGTCTCTGTTTTGACTGTATGTCTGTTTATCTGTCTGACTGTCTGACTGCCATGGTGTACCCCTCACATCAAAAGTTGAAAATTGGTAGTATCGTGATGCTTTTTCATTTTATTATTGTGGTTGGCCTCTTTTTATATTTTTATACTTTTGTATCTGAATTTTATTTTTGTTTTTGTGTTTTAAAATTTTTGTTTTTCTCTTTCTTTACTGGCATGCTCAACGGTTTTGTTTGTAATGTCTTCTCGCTCACCTTTTGGTACAGAGGTTGCCTTCTAATTATTTGTGAATGAAAAAAGATCGGAAATATATTCTATTCCATTCTATTCTATTCATTTCAAAAAATCAAAAAATTATAGGCAAAAACTCATAAAATCTTTTAAGGTTTTGCTGTTTGTGACGGAGACTAAAAAATTGGCTCCGCTGCATTTCAAAATTTTCCACAGCTTCAGAAATTAGATTTTTCAATGTTTTGACACAACACACAGATAATAGTACAGCAGGGCTATTTTTCCAAAATAGGTGTGGCGGTGGAAGGGGGGACTAGAGCGAAAAACCTAGCTACGATTTTTCAAAAACATCCCTTCTTTGAAAGCTCACATCCAGAACTAAACATTTTTCTTGGTGAGTTTTGTCACAAAATGAACGATTCCATTGAATCTGATAGAAATTCTCCAACATTTTTTTTTGTTTGCGATCCGCCCTAATCTAGCGTACCTAGGTACCTACCTACAAAAGTGGCCAGTACTCGAAAAATCTCAAAAAAATTATCGCAGTGGCAAAAAATACTTTAAGAAATGTAAAAAAGAAGTTTTTACCTATTCAAATTTAAAATAGGCTGCATAAGGTAAGATAAATCACTATTTTTCAATCACCTAACCCTTCCCATTTTTATAGCACCATCCATTCGACATTATTTTTCGACACAGGAGAACACACAGCAATCATATCACGTATAATCTAAAATAAATCAAAAAAACGTCTCTCTTTCGGTCATTAAGCGCAAAAAATATTTACCAAATTTCCGCAGCAGCTTCGGCGGCGACCGCCGCGAAACAGTTGGTCATTGCGGCAAAACGACGAATAATGGTCGTTTCATTTCCTCTATCGGCTGTCACCAGCACGGCTTTTTCATTTTCTATTTACTAGTCGTCGCCGTCAACACTGCCCCCTGTCCCTTGCTTCCCCCTCCCCCCTTACAGTCTACTTCGCGTACACATGCATGTATAGTATAATACGATAAAACATGGAAATAAAATGGTAAAAACGCGACACCGCGCCGCGCCTCCGACCCTAAAAATATTTTTCAATTACTAGATTCAGAATCGGGATTAACAATCCCCGGGTTAAAGGCGGATAATCCAAAACTTAGTAAATCAATTTTAATTGCTCCGCAGCGCCGCCACGTCTACACTGGCCGTCACACATTTTACCACTAAAAATAAAAATTACTCCGCGGCCAACTGTAATTACAAGCCATGCTCGACTATCAATTAATAAAAACGCCAGCCAACAAATCAAACGCGAAAAAAAAACCTATACGAATACCGAGCCTCGATATATAGGATGGCGATGCTAGTATATGCGAGAGAGGTGATGCAAAAAGCGTCCAACTTAATTGATTCGGGGTTTGATAAAAATTCTCGTCGGTGGTTTTTGCGAAAAATACGCGATTTCGGAGAGAAAAAGTGTACTTGGTGAGGCTCACTATGAGTTTTAGGTAGAAAAATGCGAAAATATGACCCCCTATTTGTAATTGGGAAATAGTTAGTAAGGTAATAGATTCTTCAGAATTTTCCACGATTCCAAATTTTCATTTTCCTTTTGATTCTCTAATGTCCCAAAATAATTACCTATATGAGAATAGACTTCAAAAATTTTCATGTGAGAAGATGGGTTGAAAAAATTGAGTTGTAATATTTGAAAAAAGAAATTAATCATCACTCAATTTGGAAATTAAGGATTCCAATGTCCTCAAAAACGATTTTGTTGATTCCAAAAGGCCAATTTTATATATGCAGACAGAAACGAAAGTCCATAAGCAGATGGAAATTTTTGTATAAAATTTCATTACCTGTTTGTCCAATTCTCTCCCCCTCTTTTAAGGAATTGTAAAGGAAAAATTTTAATACAGAATTTCATTCCATTTTTTAACAATATTTGACAGCTCTGGAGAAAACATGTTTACATCATGACAAAATTGGAATGAAACTGTGTGGGCCAAGTGGTAGATAATATCGAGGTTCAATTTCAAAAAAATTCCACTTTAGAATTTTGAGATTTAGGAAAGATCTGGTAAATTTACATAGAAAACTAAAATTTTTGAAAATTCTTGGCAATTGTATGAATTTGAAAAAATTTCATTAAGAGTAAAATTAAAATTATCTAGTGTAGAGACTAGAGAGAAAAAAATGTGAAAATTCTGAACATTATTGAAATTTCATTTTGGAATTTGAAGGGGATAATGGAATGTAGCCATAAAAGCATCTCATTTCAATGTCAAAATAAGGCAATTAAAAAACTTTTAAATCAAATTCCAAAAATTAATCACAAAAATGATCAAAAATTTAAATTTATAGATTGTCAGCATAAAAATATACTTTAATCAAAATTCCAAAATTAATTACATTATTTTTTCAATTTGAAAAACCCGACAATATTTTACCTGAATTTATTCTAATTTTGTCATGCTGTGGTAATTTTTTCTTGGGAGCTTTTGGTGTTGTCAGAAAAAACGAATGAAATGCTGTATCTATTAAAGCCCGGAACGATGTCGTTAGTGATGTAGTTATAACAGCTATCGCATCGCTTAAAAGCGATATCCGTTAGTAATCGGTATCGCCAAATAAAACCCGAACCTGTTAGTTGGTACAATCACTTTTCATAAAACGATTATTTCAGTATCGTTTATGCATGGGCACAGAAATCCTTATCTGTTGCATGAATACATGAATGGTTGCGCACGCTTATATGAGCGCGGGGGTGTGTGAGTGTGTGAGTCAGTATTCAAAAGCGTTTGCGATAGCGATACCAAAAGCGATACTAACGACATCGCTTCAAATAAACCTGTTACTAACAGTATCGTTAACAGTTTTGAAGCGATGTGTTTGTAACGACTAACGACATCGTTCCGGGCTTTAGTATCTATCTTCTGCCACTGAACACAATTGGTTTCTTTTTTATAGACCACAAAGCATACTACATCTGCAGAAACATTGCATACTTCAGCTTTCTCAATGAGCATTTTGAGGTTGAGGATTTATTCTTTTGTGCCCCTTCCTTTGGTAAATTCTACCTGTTCTTGAGAGATTTGAGACTGCATGAGTGGATACAAACTAGAGCTGAAAACGGTTACGCTACCCGCTAACTGGTATCTGGTTAAAATACCGGCTAAACCCGCTAGTGGTTGTATTGGGTTGATTTGGGTATAGATAGTAGCGTATAGCGTGCACAACCCAAATGTTTTCGCACTTGGTCTGCGCATGCACCCCAAAATTTGATAATGCGTAAGTGGGAGGAGTTACGCTTCGACACCTGTCATTCGTATGTGTGATTGATGTTTGACATGATTGATGACAATGATGATGTCATGCCGGTACACCCACTACGCATTCAATGCGCTACTAGTTATAAAGTGAACCGGTGCGACATTTTTTCAACTTGCTACCTGCTACTAGCTAGAAGCAAGAATATACGATACGGGTACAGTAGTTACCCACTGTCAGCGAGTACCGTTTTCAGCTCTAATACAAACCATCATAGATGATCTGCAGAAGCACCTTGCTTGTGTGTGAGATCAGTGATATGGTGCAATAATTCTCATAGTTCTCTGACAAGCTTTGACTGGGTTTTTAATCATCTGACCACTCTTCAGTTTACCTCACATGATTAAAAATACTAATAAGATGAATTCTTTTGGTGACTTTGATATTTCTAGTTCCAGTTTTGAAGACTTTGGTAGTATGCTGTCAGGTCCAGGAGCTTTATTGTTCTCTAGATAATTCATAGCTTTCACAACCTCGTCACATAGGATTGAAAGTTTCCTTTCTTCAATGTTGTTGCCTAGTGGATCACTGCCCTAAGCACTATCCTTACTGTATAATTCTTGGCAGTATTTCTGTTACACTTTGGCAATTTTCTCTGCATCAGTTTCGCATCTCCAAGTCGCCATTTTCATCTTAAATCATTTGTCTCTTCTACTGTTAATTTAAGTATCTGGTTATAGAGTGAATCTTCTGGAATAGGAAGCAAGTTTTTTTTTTTAGCATAGCTTAATGAGACTCAATTTCATCACATATGTGACTCGCTCTGACAAAAACAACCCTTTCGACGAAAAAAAGTTTCCAAAATAATGATGTTTTAAATGAATTTTAAGGGTTCAAAGATCAGATTTTTGAGAAAAAAAACATTTTTTGAAATTACGTCGAATTCTTATCAGAACACGTGAGCTAGATTATCTGCCGAGTCAGATGTTTCTTCTTTTGCTGCTACTTAGCATTGTGTGGAATGTTCTTGTGCTCTTCAATCACTTCAATAGTTTCATCAAAGAACTAACGCTTTCATTCTTTTGAGGCGTTTTGTGAATGGGTGCTGGAATATATGTACCTCTTAAATGTGCTTCTACAGATCTTTCCATTGTGGCTTGGCTGTTGCACTGGGTTCAATATCTGTGCTGGATTCTGCACTTCCCAATGATTGATTAAGTGCATTGCAGAAAGCAGCTGGCTTTATGATTCTCATCACTGGCAACACTAGTTTTTTTCAAGGTATTTGTAGCTTCAACTTCAACCAAAGTTCACCATGAGCATTTGATGATCTGGTCCATACTCTGCCCCAGGAACAGTTTTTGCGTTTTTACACAACCTGATCACCACTGTTTGTTGAATTAGTATGTACATTTATGTTGATTTGATTCTTAAAGTGGTCTTTTGGAGCAACCCATGCCTGTCACGAATATTCATTGACGCTGTTATTAATACATTGAATTGACTATTGACATGTAAGCAAGTAAAGACATTTATTTCCGATTAGTGGGTATGGCTCACTCAATGAAAATGATGATAGGTACTTCGATACATGAAAGTAACAGCAATGTAAATATATATATGTAATCAAGTAAAATGTAAAAAAAATTTTGTTGAAGAGCTCAAGATTGTACTTTTTCATCCTCCCTTTTTCAAAATGTTATTCTTCTTTGATTCAATTCCAATACAATTTCAAAATGCAACAATGGAATTTTTCAAACCTAGGAAATTAGTAAAAAAAAAGAGCTGTTTTCATTTCCAAAAAAAAAGCAGGTAATAAGTAATCAAAAATTGTGAATCACTTTGACATGGGGTAAGTGACGTACTACACTTGTTCTTTCAAAATTCAAGTTTCACTGTAAGTCTTTAGTAGGTGATTTTTTTTTTTTGGTTAGTGTCTGTCTAGTGTCTATGTACATACAAAATACACAACATTTATTTCGACTTTTTCCCCAAACAACCTTGTGTATTTTTGAAAAGGAATTCTGGAAAAAAAAAACATTTTCTAATTCAGTGGAGAGAAATTAAAAGCTCTATACCTATGAGATTATTTCAAAAACTTTCTTGTTGAGTAAAAATGGAATTTACATATCGAATAAAAGCTCAAAATTGTTTGGAATTTTTCTTCTAGAATTTTACTGTACATAGGTACCTATTTCCCTGGCAGAAACGATTTTCATTTTAGAATATTTTCTCAACTGATCATAATAAATGCAAACATAAGTCAGTAGTGAGCCAAAACAAGTTTGGAATAAATGCAATTTTGGCTGGTTTAGTGAGGAATTAATGTGTGGAAAAAATTATCAACTTTGATCAACTGCTTTGCTAAAAATTAAGATATCTCAGATAACATTTGATTTTATTTTCAATCCTCACAAATTTTTGCTAATTCCAGAAATGTCCATTTTATTGAAGATTGAAATTTCTTTCCATTCAAAAGCTGATGAAAAGCAGGAAGAACCCGCAAGTATGTACATATCAAAAATATGATAATAGTAAGTATTTTTTTCTTTTTTTTTCTAACTGAAAAAATAAAAATGAATGCGCATTTTCAAGTAGGAGAATATGTGTTTTGAAAATTGCATTAAAATTTATGAATTAATTTTTTCATTTCATAAACATTATAGGTAGGTACCTACTGCAGTTGGAAAGGCTAATAATAATAACTGTTTTTTATGCATCGATTGTCCTTTTAGAAAGCAGGGGTTCCCAAACTTGTTAGTAGATAATATGTACGGTACTCAAACAAATACCTACCATACAATACATACTGATTTCTCTACTTACCTACAACAGCATCTCGTAGATATGTATATTTAGGTCCCAACATCAGGTTGGATCACCCAAAAAAAAGTCAGCAGATTTTGACAAAATTCTGCAGAGACCTTCATTTTGAATTTAAAGTTACTTAAAACCATTTCAGCTTCGGAGGTGCTCCCAAAGCAGAGAAATAGGCCCTCGAAGAGAAGGAATTTTCGAAAAAATTGTGGTTTTTTTCACTTTCTGTCACTACCCAACCTGTTTTGGGACTTTCAGGGTTCAACTGAGCAGTTGAAAATTGAAAATATCATTCCTGAAACATAAAAAACATTTTGAAACGCAATGGTGCCAACTTTTCAGTCATTATTGAAAATTTCAAGAAATCGAAAAAATGTCATAAGTTTTTTGCTATTATTCTCAAATTTTTAAAACTGCCAATAATGGTCCATAAAATTGGCACCCCTCTGTTCCAAGATATTTCTTCTGTTTCAGAAAGTTATACATACCTACCTTAAGATGTTTTAGCATGAATAATGCGAAAGATTTTAGAACAAACATTTTCAAAATACGAATTAACAGGTTGAGTACAGCAACAAGAGTGAAAAAACACAATTTTTTTCTCGAAAATTCCTCATCTTTGAGAGCTTGTTTCTCCTGTCCTTGGGCACTTCCAGAGCTAAAATGTTTTCTGAGTGACTTTCAACTCAAAGTGAAGGTTTTTGCTGAATTTGGTCAAAATCTGCTGCCTTTTTCTGTTGGGTAGGGGGGGGGGAATTCTCGATAACCAAAACTGCTCTTAAATGGGGTGGTCATCTCAACATAACTATTAAAATACCAATGAAATTTTGTTAGTTACCCATTTCAATTTTAATCGTATTTAGATTCTTTCTTTTTTACTTTCTCATGTTTGTTAAAGCTCTAAAGAAATAGGTATAGGTACAGATTGTGCAAAAAATGAAAAAAGGCAATTTTCCAAAAAAGTGACCTTAAATTTTGCAATTACCTCAAGCACGAGTAAATAAAAATTGAAAAATTTGAGTTGATTCGTATTCCAATTTGAAAAATTGTAGAGTAGCCTCATTTCTTTATGTTGTACAAAATACTCAAAAATAAAATATAGCCCTACCATGAAAATGTCATAAAGGTTGGTTGGTTATACCTACTTTTTGAATGATACACGTGTCAAAGTGGGCTTAAAATGAATAATACAATCAGGTGCTTGACATTTTAATGCTATTTTGGTGTTTAGGAACCCCTGGCTATGCTCACAAAATTTTAGGGAAAAGCGCAAATAATGTATTCTTTCAATAGTTTGCGCTTTCAAGTTTTACTAATAACAATCAGAACTGCAAACGATTATTTGCCGTTGAAAACGCCAACGAGAATTGTTACTCACAGTAATAAAATGATGTACTGAGAGTAAGTAATTTTTTCAACATTTTTGATCTTGGACGCCAATTTTTGTTCCTTGAAAAGATGGGAACACTGAATTTCACCTCATATCTACAAAAAAAGGTTTCTATCGACCCATAAATTGGCAACATTTTTAAATTTCTATAATTTTTATCGTTTTCAAGTTATCCTCGCTTGAACTTTACAATATCCCTGTTTTTCTCAAAATTTTGAGCACCTCCATATTTTGTCTTGCAAATGCATTGCAGTTCGCTCCATTATTCACTTATTCTCATCTAGATCTACCCACATAAGAAATATTGAAAAAAAAACTGTCGACACCAAAATGCAAAAAGCTTGATGATATAGCATGAAATGACCCCACCTCCTCCCCCAATTCTTCACACTTTTTTTGCATCATCTCAAAAATTTTTGAATTTTTCATAAGAAATCGAAGATAACTCCATCTAAGTATTAAATCAATCTGAGTTTGAAAATTTTTAAATTTTGAAAATTATTGGTACCTAGCTAATCAATTTAAAATTGAAAAGATGCCAAAGAACATGCCTATTTACCTAATCATACTAATTTTCAGTTTCACTTTATGGAAATTACATTAAATAAGCATACACCAATACCTGTACGATACATACATGAGGCGAAACATCAACATGAAGCGTCCTTAGATATAAGTTAACAGTAAGTAATTTTCATTTTTCCATTTCTCTGATGGTTTTTCATGTGTTGACTGCAGTCAGTCATCTCAAAATTTAGATGTGAATTTTGGTAAGACTATTTAAATAAGAGGGCAATTTTTAATGATCGGTTTATACAGAACAAATCCACTTTTTGGTTCGAATTCTATCAACTACCTATACCATATTGGGTAGTTGAAAAAAAATTATTTTAGTTACCTAAGTAGGTGCATGGTTTTTTTTTGACGTGATCTCACAATTTTTTTGATAGTCCTCTCGAGTAGATAAGACTGAAGCTTTCCAAAAAAAAAAAACACCTACACTTATAAATCGACGACGTAACTTTTGTAAATTGTCAAATCCAAAGTAAGTAAATTTATATTCAACATTCATCCAACCTCAACACATACGTACTTAGTACCCTGTCTTCCGAAGTTCTAAACCATCATGCAAAAATATACGTACTCATGCGAAACCTATACGACCAGATCAAGGTACACAAAGCCATCGGCCAATCACCATTCGCCATTTTATCACGCACGTCCGCCAAGTCTACTCTGTAATAAATTCATAAAGAGCACGAGAGTCTCGGACAAGACAAGACAGCCGGCATCGGCCACATCGTGTGGTGTAATTGGACGAGCACATAGACTATTAGGTTTATTAATATAATTGCTATTAATTTTCGTACTCATATCAACTCCTCCTCTTGCAACAAAAAAAGGTGTGTCCAAACCGAGAAACAGCCGACACACAACAATACCTCTCTTTCGCCCAAGCCCAAGAACACGAAATACTTTATAACTGGGCAAAGGTAAACCAAGGTACCGTACACCGTACGGTGTACTACCTTCGAATTACAGTACTATACGGAGCAGAATCGAGGCTATAAAGGGTTCGTTTCCTTCGATCTGGCCGCAATATAATACACCTTGAGGAAGTACCAGACCCGACGGCCGTCTCACGTACGCGTACGAGTACTAGTATTTTGTACTTTGTACCGTACATACATATAATTCACGTGTGATTTGTAATCGCGCCCAGAAGAACGTACACGTAGGTATACTTTACAACAATCGTGATTCGAATCATAGTATGGGTACCTTTATGGGAAAAAAATATCCATTTTTTTACGCGTAAATTACTTGCACACCTAGCGAACGTACAAGTGAAGAAAAAAAAACACGTCGCCGAGTCTCTGATTTCTATTTTTTTTTCACTTTTAGAGAAGAAAAAAATATATATTAAAGTGATTTACACCCAGGTATTTTTTCCCCCTTCACTTTTTTTTTACATACTCCTTGAGTATTTGTGGTTTGTGTTCGACGCTGAGCTGCACTTTTTTTTCCTCTTATTTCTATTCTTCATTCCGAATGCAAATATATAAATAAACGACTTCATTTACATTTTAATCATGAATTATGTTGTCGTTGGGAAATTTATTTACTCTATGGAGTTATATCTGATATCAGCATACGTGAACTTTTCTCAATCATAGATTCAGAAAGGAGGGGAGAGGTGAAAAAAAAACTCACTCGTTTCGTATACTTATACTCACCTATAGGTATAGAACATAATCTATAAACCTATATGGTAATTCGTTAGGTATATTATGTATGTGTATCCATCTGTATGTTTATTTATTAGTTTATAGTGCTTATTGATCTGGCGAACTGTACCTATTAATAGCTATATAGGAAAATGTATTCGTTCTTTGGCTTTCAATTTTGCTGCAAAATTTTTACAAAATGTTTGAATTATGAGATGTGCATTTTGCAAAAAAAATACACAAAATTGAGCTTACGAGGAAAATTTCCCCCCGAAATTTTTCCAACTTGGATGAAATTTGCCAAAAGTTCCAATTGAACAACGATCAGGAAGATGAAGTTGGTAAATAGAAACGTATCCCCCCGCTTGACTTTGTCCGGACTTCAATCATTCATTCTGATTCTTCTACACAAAGAAATTTTTTTTTTTTGGGGTGTTTGTAATAATATTAGATAGGTAACTCGGATATTATGCGCTGTCTAGTAGGTATAATGAGAAAAAATAAGCATTAACATAACAACGCCAGCCATATGATGAGATGCAAAAGGTACCCAAGTATTTAGTTAACAGCTGATTGAAAGAATGTTTCTGATTTTTTTGTTTGTTACCTATGTAGTTCTTGGTGGTGGTTCAATTAGGGTGATATTCTTACTTTGAAAAATTGAATTTCACTATCTTCAATAACTAAGTAAATTATCTTAATTCAATCTTTTTTACAATCTATAAAAAATCGAAACGAGCTGTCCAATCAGACATATAAACAGCGCATATGAAGCTTGAATTTTTAAAGCACGCTACAATTCTACAATCAGGGTTTCTATTAAATTCACAACATTTTCTTAATTGTTTTTCCGACATTTTCAGCAACTTTTTCAGCTTTGTGAACCTCCCCCCCCCCATTACAAATCACTTTTTTGAGTAAATAAAATGTAATTTTCCAATTACATAATTTAATTTAATTTTAGAGCAATTTCTCATCCATCGATGATTTTTGAACAGATTTTTCAAGTTTTCTTCAACTACGTGAAATATGATTTATCGTTTTTTTCCACATATATACTCAGTCATTAAACTTCCTACTTTCATTCAAAATTGAACCAGAAAATGTTCAAGAGGTTCTACCTCAAGTGAAAGTTTGAAGGAAAATTTTTCTAGCAGTCTCCGATTACCATGATTTCAAGAGTTGTTTGACTCTTCTGCATCTAAAAAAAACTCATCTTCAATTCTTTTTGCCAACTTTCAAATTCTTGGCAGGAATCTTCATTTTGAAAAATTTTTTCACAAAAAATTGACAAGAATTATGCCACTCCGAAATGTTGAACTTGCAGTTTTCTTCATGCCCTTGTCACACGATTCTATTTTCTGAGATTGTTTCAGCGTTCTTTGACAAATTCGAGGAGGGGGAGGGTTACATGACCTGAGAATTTTGAAAATTACGTAGTAAAATAGGAGAAATTTTTGCAGAATTGACATCGCACTAATTTCTTCGACCCCTCCGCCCCCCAAAAAAACTAGAAAATACTCAAAAAACGAACTTTTGAAAATAATTTTCACCTCTGGGGTCCTGCAGCGAAAATTCACCCGATTTGAAAATTATTTCAACTAAAAAATTGAAACATGCAAGGTAGAGAAAGTAGGGACATTTGAGACCACCAGTAACGTGTAAAGGAGGGGAGAGGGTTTGAAATATCTCAAAATTTGCACAATCAGTAAGTACTTACACATTCGTTTTCAACAAACATTCTTTCGATGTTCTGATTTTTTCAGGTTTAAATAATCTGCAGACGTGCAGAGTTCCTACGAGTAAAATTTTTAAAAAATCTGAGAGCATTTCCCAACTTTTGTCTGCCGTCTATTTCAAGTATTTCAAGCATCAGACCCCGAATTAAAGTATCTATACCTACGATATTTAAAAAATTCATAAATCAAAACTTATTTTATTTAGCCAAATTTTGGTATTTTTCAAACACTTTGAGACACGCAACAAAAAGTTAAATGCAGTAAAAAAAATGTTCAAAAATGACTGAAATACTGTACTGATATCTCAAAAACGTTGGGCGTTTACCAATCCCTCCCTTTCAAGACCGTTTCAGGATCCCGATATACCTTGAACACAATTGCGTATTTATTTCATTTTTTTGTTAAAAAAATTCTTCAATGAATGTTCGCAATTGTTACAAATTTTGGGGTGCATAACCTTATTCTACGATTTTTCAAGTTTTAGAGAGTAAAAAATCTCATTTTAGAATGAACCGAATTAGGTACCTATTAGCAATTAGGAGTGAAATTCATCACCGAATAATACAAAATGAGGGTCTTGCAGAGAAGGTGCAAACACGAACAATAACAATTGTGAAAACATGCTCATTGTTACATATTTATAATATCTACTTACAATTACATACTTACTTACTCTTATTTTTCAAGAGGGGTGAAATTCCTTGACTTTTCTAGGTTTTTCACAAAATAACTCCAAAGTGGGAAGTTTTTCTTTTTTTTTTTTTTTTGGAATTTTACGAAGTCTAGCAAAAAATTATAGCCTAATGAATGACCTCAACAAAATGTGGGAACAATTTCAAATTTTTAGGTGAATATTCAACCTTTTCCTCTCGTTAAAACTCAAAGTTTGAAAAATTTGAAAGTTCATGTGTCGAATTTTTTTTCCTATGTTCAAGACATCTCTTAATGTCTATTATCACGTGTAAATGTAAATCAGTCCTTCATTTTCAATTTTAACATTTCAAGGAGATAATTGACTTACTTACCAAATTTCTACATAGTAATATTTTTAAGGAAAAAACTATCATTTATTCTGAGAACTTCCGAAGTTGGAAAAAAATAATTTTTAAACCTTTTTAATAACAATAAAAGCGACAATAGGCATGCAAATATTATAGACAACAAGAGACCCCCTAAACTACCCTATAGGAAAAAAATCATAAAAAAAATCAAACTTGTGAAAAATTTCAAAATTTTTCAAACTCAGAGCTTTTGCCAAGGAGGCCACGGTGAAGGGAGAGGAAAGGAAAGGAAAGGAAAGGAAGGGAAGGGAAGGAAAGGGAAAGCTAAACATGGACCTGAAAATTATAAATGTTTCTTACGTCTTGCTAAGATTAAGTATTAGCCAACCTATCTTCAAAAATCTCAGCATATTATGGTAGCAGAAATAAACTTACCCCACCTTCTCAAACTTGAGACCCCATAAAAACGATGATTTAGCCATGACTTTTTGACAGACTTCATTAAATTTTGATAAAATTGAAAAACGACCCACCTTAAATCGGACACCCCTTTTTGAAACCGAAATATTCACCTTCGAGGAATGGCTGGGTCAAGCGGAAAGTGGTCGATACCTATCTTTTAACATCATCAATAAGATTACTGAACTGAACTAAAATCAAAGAAAATACTAGATAAAAAAATGACAGAATGCAGAAACTAAATTTTCTAATTAGTTATTCGCCGATTGCAAGAGAGTTTTTGCTGAAATTTGCATCAGCAAATATATCAATATGAAAATTAATGATGAGTAAGTAATATGTACATAAGGCCACAAATTACAATCCATTTCAAAAATGACGTGTCTTGAGAATGGAATGAACAACGTCGTGGAGAAATTTCCAAAAAAATTACTCAAACAACCAAAAATATGAATCTTCAGCACTGCCCCTCCACTTTCAAGTTGAAAAATTAATCACACAACTCGAAAGTCAGGGGGAGGAGAACAAGTAGGTACATTCAGCTCATCACATCACATCACAGTGAAGCTTTCATTTCATTTACCTTTTACACCGACTGCAGAATATATGCAACTACCTATATGCAAAAATATATCGATTCTTGTCCCATCACATCCTCATCCCTCCTTCACCCCATCTTCATTTAAATATCGCATGACTGGTGCAAAAAAACCAACCATACACGATGCACACCGTTTTTATAAATAAATGCAACTCCTACACCACCCTCCCCCCTTCCTGACACATATTCGAATCGTTGCCACCCCTATACCTACACTCTGACTGCTCCATCTACGGGTACAGTATAACTATTGGAATTGGGGTAAAAAATACCGGACTATTTTGAATTAGCAATTTAACGAAATTACCGTAGCGTATTGAAATGTTTTTTTATTTCGCATTCTGTGACGTGGCGCGTTATCCTTTATCAGAAAAATCGAACGAGGGACAACATTAATGGTGGAAAAAAAACTAGAGCTGCTAAATCAAAAATGGTAAAAAGAATGCAACAATGGGGGATGTGTACATGGTTAAGTACTAGTTGGGCAAATATTTTATTGCCTATCTCATCCGATTGTGAATGTTCGTATACGCGTAAGTGGATGTACGAGTAGAGAGGAGACTACGTGTGGTTTGAAGTTTTTCATTTACGAGTGAAAAAAAAATAGAATTTTGTAGCAGAGGGATCGAGTTGAACGGGATAAAACAAATGAATATTTTTATCTCGGTAGGAGGGAAATGAAGAGAATATATTATTTAAAAAATAATAATAAACGTGGAGCGATTTGATGTAAAATAGATGTGTGAGTAGGAGGTACATATAAAAAAGTAAATTACATGCATCAAAATTTTGCACCCAGAGTTTTTCAATTTTTACAGAATCAATGAATGGAACATTCTTTGTCAGAAACATCATTGACAATACATTCTTGCTTAAATTTCAAAATAAACAACCAATCAGATATTCGCTGATTGCAAGATAGTTTTTGCATTTGCTTCCACATTATTGGTTGATAGTTGCATTGATTGCTAAGTTTGCTATACCTACATAGGAATCAACTTGAAGCTGATTTTTCGTTTCTTAATCATCATCATCATCATCATCATCATCATCATCATCATCATCATCATCATCATCATTGAATTTTGACCCGATGAGCTGTTAGCTGTTCAGCCCACTTGGGAAACTGTAGAAGAATTCCTCGCTGATGTGTCATCAAGTTTTTTCTTCGGTCTTCCTCTGGTCCTCCTGCCAGTTTGAGTGTACTCGTTGACTTTTCGAGGGAACCATTCGTCAGGCATTCTATCAACGTGTCTTCGTCATTTCTTTCTGTAATCTTTCACCCATCTGAGGATTGGTTCTGCTCCTAATTCGTTCAGGATGTCTTCATTCCTTTTCCTATCGCGTCTCATACATCCTGTTGTAGCTCGCATGAATCTCATTTCCACTGCAGTTACTCTACTTTTTATATCCTTTCTCGTTGTCCATGTTTTGCTTCCATACAGCAGCATTTGTCTTGCCAGCATATTGTAGGTTCTTATTTGAGTTTCGGCTCTGACTTTTCTTGGAGGGATGGCTCGGTTTATTGCCCCGCTTACTCTTGGGAATTTGATGATCTTAAGTTGTGCGTCGACCTCTTCTTCATATAAGATAGCTCTCACCCGAGATATTTCAAGCTTCTGACTTGTTCCACTGGCAATCCATTTACAACAATTTTACTGCGTATTGGCTCTTTCCCCTCAACGTCCATCACCTTTGTTTTTGACGACGAGATTCTCATTCCGTATTTATCTGCTACTTTCTGAAGATTGTACAACTCTCTCTGCAAGTCACCTTCATTGTCAGCAAAGACCACCTGATCATCAGCAAACAGCAGGGTATTGACATGGGTGTCATCGATGTCTAGCCCTTTTGGCTTGGTTTTCAGCCATTCTTTAATCATGTTGTCAGAGTAAGTAGATGTTGAACAGGCTACACGACATTGGGTATCCCTGTCTTACTCCTCTTCCTATCTTCCTTGCTTCCGACATGTTTCCGGATCTCACTCTTATTAAGTTACCTATTACATTATCTGTGTAGGTATATTTCTTCAAATTAAATGTACCATTTGTTCATTCACTTCGGTTTTCCTCAGGATTTTGAACAACTTCTTCCTTTGTACTCGACCATACGCCTTCTCCAGATCAACAGGAAAAATACATCATCAGGCAAAATTTCAGGCATCAATAAAGAGCAATATCTGATTTATGAAGAATTTTGAAAAATCAAATATGGGCAAAAAATGAAAAAAATCAAAATTTCACCAAACATGTGTGTAATAACCTAGAAAGCTGAAATTGAGTATTTTCAATATTTTTGACCCACTGAATTGATCAGTAACAGTTTCAAATGACTTTGAGCAGTTCTGGAGCCTCCAGCAGATTTCTGAATAAAATTCCATTAAATGATGTAGTAGGGCTAAAATTCACTTTACACACTAATTTCAACATACTGAGTCATTTGAAGGTGGCTTCAAGCAATACTGGAGCCTCCAGTCGTATTTTGGAAATTCCATAATTTTCAAAAAAGAGCCTCAATGAGAAAAAAATTGTGACAACGATAGTGATACAAGTCATTTGGCAGTTCCCAAGTTGAGCAAAAATATAAAACTTGGTAAAAGTAATGCATTTGACCAAAAAATGAAAAAAAAATCTAGGCTGCAAAAAGAGGATTTTTTAAAAGTCACAAAAAACTTGCCGGAAATTGGGCCGAAATATGGCACAAAATTTGGCGAAATTGTGATCTTTGTAGTGATCCAACTAATGGTAAAACTACAAAGCTCCCAATTTCACCAAATTTTGTCTCATATCTCGATGCAATTTTCAACAAGATTTGATGACTTGATAAAAAATCCTCTCTTAGCTGCCCCTAGATTTTTTTTTTGATCAAATGCATTTCTTTTACCAAGTTTCTATTTTTGCTTAACTTGGGAACTGCCAAATGTTTTTTTTACTATCGTTATTACAATTTTTTTTCTTATTGGTTTCTTAAAAATACATACCTAATTTAAAAAGTGCATTGGATCAACGTTTTTTGCTCAGTTTGTTGAATTATTTTTGAAAAAAATTTCTAATTTTTATTCAGTTGTTTTGTTTGAAAATAAAGAACTGGAGCTTTTTCAAAACTTTCATTTTCCGAAATGAGGTTTCTTTGAAAGCTTGACTTTTTTGTTATTCGATCAATCATGTTTTCGAACAAGTTCATTTCTATACAGATTTTGTGAAACTGGAATATTCAAACATTTTCTGGAGGCTCCAGATGTGTTTAAAATCTCCTCCGATTGACATCGGCATGTTGAAATTATTACTCCTAGGACAAATGAACTAAAATTCAATTTTTTTCATCATTTTCAAACTTTAAATTTAAGAAATCGCTGAAGAAAATAAATAAGTATATTTTTCGGAAGTAGAAGAACACAAATTTAATAATCGACAAGCAGTAGATATCTATAATCACTCAATCAGCCAAGTAAGTAATTTTTTTATATTTTCTTATGCTGGGCGTGTGTAATTGTCAGAATTTTTACGCCCAGTTTCGAGGGGTTAGTCTGCATTTGATTTGACAGAGATTTATTTCTTTGATTGAACGGATTTTAGTTTTTTTTTTTCAAACTCTAGAACGTCCAAAAAGATTATACAGAGGGTACAGAACTGCTTAAAACCATCTCCAGTCAACTCAGCATGGTGAAATTAGGGTTCAAGGTACCTGAATTTCAACTTTTTGACTTCCTTGGGTGAAATTCTATGGAAATTACAACTCTCCTAAAATCTGCTGGAGGCTCCAGAATTGCTCAAACTGGCTCAGAACCATTTCCAATTATTGATTCAGGGGATCGAAAATATAGCGCAATATTAAATTTCAGCTTTTCAGATTCATTTTGTAAAATTCTGTTTCTCCATATCTATGGTCCCTTGATTTTCAAAAATTCTCCAAAAAACGAAAAATCCACTTTAGAATCTAAAATTTTGGCTGGTGATGTATTTTGGTATGTTCTTTCAATTTAGCTCAGTCCAATCTCCAGTCCAAAACACCTGCCAGTTGGAATAGATACCTCCGATTTTAGGCAACGTTTTTTTCTTCAATTTTTATATTCTATTTATTAGAAAGAAAGTCATATAAGAAATTTTTAAAGTACCTAACTAACATTTTCCAAAGTACTCGACCATGGAGAAGAAAGCTAATGTTAGAACTTGCATTCTTACGTATCTACAAGTAGATTTTTTTCACGTTTCTGGTTTTGATGATTCCAAATTCCCAAACGCAAAACTAGAAACGGCATTCACGCACTCGCTAAACCAAAAAACCACAAAAGTAAACGCACTCGCCATCTCAAGTAAGACGCATAAAATCCAAACTGAAAGTACAACTACAAATAAACAAATCTAAAAATCATTTCACACCTTCAAACCTAAATTACCCCTTTCTCCAGGGCAATTAATAAAACAAAACCTGCTTTAAAAAAAAATCACCTCTCGACAGTCGACGCAACTCGACAACCACAACTATCCACACTCTACAGGTGTGCTACAAAGGTACCTCTACCTACTTTACATTCACCTAAAACACACACACACACACGACGAAGAGAAAAAAAACCCTCGATGAAATTAAAAATGCACCGCTCAACAAAAAAAAAAGGTGAAAAAAATCATCAGGTTGCGAAACGAATCAAACTCGTATTTTTTTTGCATACGATCAAACCTCGGTCGTCGCGTTTAACCCTTTTTATTAAAAATAACGAGTAGGTGTATGACGACTAGTGTATGTATATGAATGTTAAAACAGTAATATTTTTTTTCTTCTCACCTTCCTTCTTCCTGTTGCTAATATGTATCAGTCAAACTTGTTTTTATTTTCATTTAGCTCGATAATTCATCCCACACCGAGGGGTAGGTTTTCTATTCTGGACCACTTTCGCCGTTTGAAAAAACTGTAAAAAGTCTACGGATAGGAATATTTTCCCATATATCGCGAATGAATGAGACAAGACCACGATGAACGGTCGCGGACGCGAGATTTCAATAAAAGTCGTCGCGTTCACACGTTCATGTACTGAATTTACTATCTTGCTAGTTGCTGGTACCTTCTAGTATGTATAATTAATGTCGTAGTACGAGTACGAGTATCTATAGCCGGATATTGTAGTTGACCGAGAGACATCGAAAAGTATAACCACGTGTTTGGAGTCTTGGATGAGTTTTGCAAACGGACAAACTCGATTTTTTAATCGGGTTCGAAGAATGCGTAAAAATATTAACGTTAAACCGCAAATTGGTACTTGGCACTTGGCATGTCTAAGTTTTATACTTATAGAATAGGAAAGTCAGCAAATAAACGTTGTATTGTGCAAATAATCCATTAAGAAAGAAATCATCATAGCTAGGCATATGGATGAAGGCATGAAACCGCAAAAAAATCTTATGCAGACCAAATGGACCGGAAACTTGCCATTTCTTATAGCTACAAAAATCAACAAAGACTCATAGTTTCGAGACATATGTCCAATAAGCAGCCAATAAATATACCTGCGAGGTAAAAAAAATCACAAGATGTACCCACAGAGGCACAGACACGAGCCACGAATTATTAAAACCCTGTTATTATTCGCGATGACCACCCATAAAATTGATGAAAAGTAGGTTTTGTATAAGATACAGGTCAATTTAATAATTTTCAATGTGGTAAGTAAATTCGGAAGCACTTTTGTCAGTTTACGAAAGTAGGTATTCAGACAATGAAGATACCTATACGAGTTTGTATTATTTTTGAGGTGGTCGAGATCGAGTATGCTCCTATAGGTTTATTTTTCCTAGAATCTTCGTACAATTTGTTACGGAAATAAATTTGCTTGTGGGTTTTCATGAAATATAGAATGGTACAGATAGGTAATTGCACCTATTATTCGCTGAAATTATACGTTAGGTAACTACCATAGGAAGAATTATCAACACTGTAAAATCCTGGAATATATTAAAAAAATATTTTTTTACGATCCCTAGTATCGAGTAAGGCTTCATTTCAATTTTCTTTTTATAAGTTTTCCCCGTTCAAAAAATTATCAGATACCGGAGGGGTATGAAGTACATAAAATAGAGACTCTACCAGAGTCCTCATTGGATATTAAATTCATTTTGTCAATCCCTTCAACACTTTACTGCTGTGAAATGGTCTTCAAATTGAAAAAAAGATGAAAATTATTTGAGGAGTAGGTACTCTAAAATACCTAAATTGACAAAAAAAAATTGTTTATGCAGTAAAAAGATTGCAATTAGTCCTGAATTATGACCATATCAACTCCATAGAACCAAATTTCACCATTTCCGGTCATTCAGGAGCCTCCAACGCGATTGTCGATTTTTCCAGGAGAAATAGCAAAAAAACGAGAATTTTTTGTTCGTAGGGAAATTTTTGAAATTTGCAGAAATAAGTGTATTTTGCCTAAAACCATTCCTACGAATCCGAATTTCACCATTTCGAGTCACTCTGGAGCCTCTAGCGCGGTTTTTAATGTTACCAGATTTTGAAATTTTCTCCAAGAGGTGTGGAAATTATTTAGGCAGCTAAAAATTAAGCTGTAGCTTATTCTCAATTTTTTTTGTGGTACCTACGAAATTTGTTGAAATTTGCACTAATAATTGTATCGTTTCTAAAACCAACCCCCCTCCACAACCCAAATTTCATCACTTCGAGTCATTCTGAAACCTCCATCGCCATTTTTCGATTTCTCAAGAATTTTCAAAATTTTCCAGAATGCGAGGAAATTAGTTTAGACAGCTAAAAATCGAGTTGAGGAGTATTCTCGACGTATTCAAAGACGATCATTTATCTACATCGAGAGCGTTTCTTTAGCCTGTGTATTTTTAATCGAAAAATACCTTCAAAGTGTTCACTTATGAGATGAGCTCAAATGTGTATAATTTCTTTAAACTGGTCCAGAATAAGCCAAAAGTCGATTTGTTAGCTGCCTGAATTGATTTTCACGCCTTCTGGAAAAATTTTAAAATTCTGGACAAATCAAAAATCACGCTGGAGGCTTAAGAATGACAGGAAATAGTGAAATTCGATGGAGGAGGGAGGGGGGGGGTTGATATTAGTTTTAGGATCAATTTCATCATTTTTACCAAACATTTATATGTATACATTTAGCAAATAAAAAGCGTTCATAGGTATCTAAATCACCGGAAAATTCAAAAATTCACCAAAAAACCAAAAATCAATTTGGTCTGCAGCAGAAATTTTGGTTATGGAGGTGTGAGACTATCAAATGGTTCACTAGTAAGAGAAATACATACCTATTAATGAGATAATGACAGTTTTAGCTAAATAAGGGAGGGAACATTTTACAGATCTACAATATGGTTTTCTCTCCGCGTTTTCGGACAATATCTGCGACTCTATTTTTCCAGAAAATCAATTTTTTGTGATTTTAAAATTTAGAAAACTCTTCGCAGCGTATAAAATTTCCTGTTTATGAAATGAAAAGTGAAATATGTCTAAATGTTTCCTATCAAGTTTTCCTTTTAAAATATTTCAATAGGTAACAAAAAATGAAAGATTTTCAATAAAAAGATGAAAGTCATTTTATAATAAGGTGAGTAGGTCTGCCTATAAGTGAATATTTTTGACTAGGTAGTTAAAACTATCTAGTGCAATTTCTCCATCTTCGCTGCCTGATTCAAGAATCCGGGAATGCTTAAAAAATGACGCGCGTCTTAAGCTAAATAAGGTAAGGTATAATTGTATGATTTTTTTTGGTTTGAGATTTGAGAATACTGCTGATAACAATTGACATGACATTAATCATTCTAACGTTTGCGCGGTAAAAACAGCCTAAAAAATGATCATAAGTTTTCCCTACAAAGGATCTAGGTACCTACCTAATTCATACTAAGTAAGTTTTTAGCTCCCTGTATTCAAATTTATGGGGAGAAAATACAAATATGTAAGTTGCATTATATTTTGTAATTTTCTGAGGAACTGTTGGTTTTTTTCTTTCAAAACCCAGGTTTTCTTGTAGATAATGATGAAATTTTTTTTAAATTCTAATTTTTTCATCCCAATACATGAAATAGAGGGAAAATCCCAATAGGAGTTCGATGAAAAAAAGTGAAGTGAGTAAAAGTAATGTACAACAAAACCACATAAAATGGAGCATGATACCTATTACTCATTTCATAGTTGGCGATTTATTTTATTCTCTAAGGTTCTGTTATTCCGACACCAAAAACTACAAAGCTCAGTCGGAATCTATCTCCTGAATTTATCGAATCATAAAAAAAATCAATCTTGGGATAAACCCAAGCAGCCTGCAAAAGAGAGGAAGAGAAATAAAATTGTAAGAGTATAAAGTTTTCATATTTGTTAAGAGAGAAAAATTTCCAATATGATGATATATGATATGAACTGAATATTGTTCATCTGTAGAAAGTAAGCCATTATTTTTTGTCCTTTTTTTGAAAGAAGGGAAAAAGAATTTGCTATATTTAAGGAAATTCATTTTCAACATTCAAGATTTAAATCGCTGTAGATATTTAAGTACATTTATAACACCTTCAATGGTGGAATTCTTCTTAGACACGAGTGAATTGTCCTAGCACAAATTACATACAACTAACAAGGGAGGTGCCCCAGGTGACATGCACCGATTTACATGATTCTTGCGCCATTGGATAGAGGACATCGAACATAGTCTACCACAGAATTTTCAGCTGCTGAAGTTGATATTTCGATTTTTCAGAGCAATTTTTCGATTTTCACATAGCAATATTGAAAATAGAAAAATCGTCGTGGAAGGGTCAAATATCAACTTCGGCAGCTGAAAATTTCACCGTGGGCTACTCTTATCATATGTATTGAAATGCTCAAATAATATGGAAGGTTTCGGTATGCGACCTCCGCCGACTGTTTTTGGCCAATTTTTCAAAATTGCAATGTGAAAATCAAAAAATTGCCCTGGAGGGCTCAAATACCAACTTCAGCAGCTAAAAATTTCTCCGTGGGCTAGTCTCATCATATGTATTGAAATGCCCAAATAATATGGAAGGTTTCGGTATGCGACCTCCGCCGACCATTTTTGGCCAATTTTTCAAAATCGCCCTGGAAGGGTCAAATATCAACTTCAGCAGCTGAAAATTTCACCGTGGGCTAGTCTTATCATAAGTATTGAAATGCCCAAATAATATTGGAGGTTTCGGCATGCGACCTCCGCCGACTATTTTTGGCCAATTCTTCCAAATTGCAATGTGAAAATCAAAAAATCGAGCTGGAGGGCTCAAATATTAACTTCAGCAGCTGAAAATTTCACCGTGGGCTAGTCTCATCATATGTATTGAAATGCCCAAATAATATGGAAGGTTTCGGTATGCGACCTCCGCCGACCATTTTTGGCCAATTTTTCAAAATTGCAATGTGAAAATCAAAAAATTGCTCTGGAGGGCTCAAATATCAACTTCAGCAGCTGAAAATTTCACCGTGGGCTAGTCTCACCATATGTATTGAAATGCCTAAATAATATTGAAGGTTTCGGTATGCGACCTCCGCCGACTATTCTTCGCCAATTTTTCAAAATTGCTATGTGAAAATCGAAAAATTGCTCTGAAAAATCGAAATATCTACTTCAGCAGCTGAAAATTTTGTGGTAGACTATGTTCGATGTCCTCTATCCAATGGCGCAAGAACCATTTAAATCGGTGCATGTCACCTGGGGCACCTCCCTTGTAAGTAGGCAGGGTAGGAGTAAAAGAAACTTTGTTCAGTTTGTTTCAAAACTAGTTGTGATTACCTATTACACTAATTGCCTAACATTCTAAGAATATTTTCACATTTTATGTTCATCTTTTTCGAAATTATTGATCTTCAACAGAATGCGTGAGCGATTCATACCTAAATGGTTATTCGTTGTTCGACGTAGGTAATTAATAAGCTGTACAATTTTATCTTTCAAAGTGGAAGATTTGAAGGAACTTTTCAACTTTACTTCCTTACCAGAAGCACAAAACTATGGAGATCACAAATGAGGATTTATAGGATTTGATACGTGTAAGTACATATTTCATAATCCCTCATGTAGATTACAATTATATTAATTTAGTTGTTTAGATGTGTAATTTTTGACTTATTTTTGTATTTTACCTACATCCTACTTGATTTCTTTAAACTGGTCTAGAATAAGCCAAACACCAATTGTTAACTTCCTGAATTGATTTTCACGCCTTCTGGAAAAATTTTAAAATTCTGAAGAAATCAAAAATCACGCTGGAGCCTTAAGAATTACCAGAAATAGTGAAATTTGGTGGGGGAGGATTGAGGAGGGTTGACATTAGTTTCAGGATCAATTTTCATATATCAAAAATTCGCAAAAAATCGAAAAAATCAATTTGGCCATTAGAAATTTGGGTGATGGAGGTGTGAGACTATGCTCTTTCTAAAAATCGAAACCCAGTTAAAATTGGAGACGAAAACTTCAAATGGGTCCCTCATAAGAGAAATAATGACAGTTTTAAAATATGGAACGTTTTACAGGTCTACAGTAATTGTTTTCAGACAATATCTACTCCTTTTTCCAGAAAATCAATTTTTTGTGATTATTATAAAATTAAGAAAACTCTTACCTCTTTCATCACAATTCAATCAATTTTAAAATAACCTGGGCCCTGGGGCTAGGGGGCGGGTCCTTCAAAAATGAACATGAAATAAAATTATAAAGAACATAATCCATATTATGATGATCAATTTTCAGTAACTACCTGTAAATATTTTTGACCAGTAAAACTACCTAGTACGATTCTTCATCTTCACTGCCTGGTTCAAGATCAAGACCCCAGTATGCGTAAAAAATTACAGGTCTTAAGCTAAAAAGTACCTAAGCTTGAATTCTCGATTGGCTCCCGATGGTATACTTATAATACGGTGGAAAAAGAAGATATATATTTGGAATGAACCCCACGTATATTTTTTCATCAAGTGGGTATAAGGTAAGGTATAATTAAATGTTTTTTTTTTTTGGTTTGAGAATACTGCTGACATTACTCATTCTACGCAATAAAAACAGGCTAAAAAGTGACCGTAAGTTTTCCCTACAAAGGATCTATCTAATTCAAAAATGTTAAGCTTCCTACATTCAAATTTACGGGGGAAAAATACAAATGTAAGCAAGTTGTCTGGAGAACTGTTGGTTTTTTTCTCCTTTCAGAAGCCAGTTTTTTTGTAATGATGAAATTTTAAAAAAATTCTAATTTTTTCATCACAATACATGGAATTGAGCAATGGCGTAGCCAGGATTTTCTCAAGGAGGGGGCAAAACCAGATTTTTAGGCATGAAAATTCGAAATGAGGGGTAATTTTCTGGAAATCTATCGTAATGTGTGGTAATTTCATGAAAGCGAAGGCAAAATTACTGCTCGAGCGAAGCGAGAGCGAAAATTCTTAGAAAAAATGGGTCTGAACAACAAAAAAACGTCCATTTTCGCTCGCAAGGGGGGGGGCATGGTCCCCTTCGCCCCCTTGGCTACGCCACTGGAATTGAGGGAGAATCCCAATAAGAGTTCGGCGAAAAAAAGTGAAGTGGGTAAAAGTAGAGTAAAACAAAACCACATAAAATAGAGCATGATATTACTAATGTAGGTAATTGTAGTTTGCGATTAATTTTTTTCTTTGGGGTTCTGTTTCCGACACAAATTGAGCAAAAATTGCACAGCTCAGCTGGAATCTATTTCTCGAATTCATCGAATCATAAGAAAATCAATCTTGGAGTAAAACCAAACAGCCTGCAAAAGAAAGGAAGAGAAATAGAATTGTAGAACATAAAATTTTCATATTTGTGAAGTGAGGAAAATTTCTAATAATATGATGCTAGCGCAAGCGAAAAAATATCAAAATCTATGATATGAACTGAGTATTGTTTAGGTAAGTAAGCCATTATTTTTTGTCCTTTTTTTGAAAGAAGGTAAGAGGAATTTTCAAAATTTATGGACACTTTTTTCAATACCTATTCAAGATTTAAATCGCTGTACCTAGATTTCAGATAAGTTATGAATTATGATTATGATTTCCCCTCATTTACATTTATAACACCTTTAATAGTGGAATTCTTCTTTTGACACGAGTGAATTGTTCTAGCACAAATTAAAACTACTTAGTAGGTAGGGTAGGAGTAAAAGAAACTTTGTTCAGTTTGTTTAAAACTTGTAGTGATTAACTACCTACACTGATTGCCTAAGATTCTAAGAATATTTTCACATTTTATGTTCATCTTTTTTGAAATTATTCATCTTTTAACAAAATGCGTGAGTAATTCATACCTAAATGGCCATTCGTTGTTCGACGTACTTAATTAATAAGGTGTAGGTACAATTTTATCTTTTAAGTGGAAGATTTGAAGGAACTTATCAACTTTACTTCCTTACCAGAAAAACTATAATCTGAGTGAGACAAGTATACCCAATTGAGAATTTAGGATTTGATACGTGTAAGTACATACTTCATAATCCCTCATGTAGATTGCAATATTATATCAATTTAGTTGGTTAGATGTGTAATTTTTGACTTTTTTGTATTACCAACAGCTACACTGTAATAGGCACACATTTTTCAAGTAAGCATTTTTATCTCTCTTTTACACGGTTTTTAAGCAGAGGCCGGAAGCTGAAAAATAAAGCTTACCTAGCTTTTCGCTTTCAACTTCTGATAAAAATTATAAAGCTTTTGGCTGGCTTTGACTTTCAAATTTATAAAGATTAGCTTTCTTTTAGCTTCCAAAAATGTAGAAAATATCGACTTTTTACGGCTTTTAGTTTTTCGCTTTCAGCTGCTTCCAGTCTCTGATTTTGAATTTTGAATTGTTAAGTAGATTTTTTTCAATTGATTTTTAACAATTTGATATAGGTACTTATTAAAAGTTGAATAATTTTTAATATTTTATAAATTACTTGTAAATACCTAATAGGTACTTGATACATATTGCAAAATATTGCGGCCAAATTCAAAATTTTAAACACCAAAACTGAAAACTGAACAAAATTCTATAAATACTACATTAAAATATAGTAAAAAGCCGCTAGGACTTCAAGAAAACTGAAAAAATAAAGCTTTCGACTGGCTTTGGCTTTCAAATTTGTTCTAAGGTTGGTTTTCTTTCTTTATTTTTAGCTTCCAAAAATCTTAAAAATATCAACTTTTTACGGCTTTTAGCTTGTTTGCTTTCAGCTGCTTCAGGTCTCTTTTTTATGGTTAATTGGGGAGGGGGAAGTTGAAACAATATTTTTATGTATGTTCAGCTTGTGGGAGGGGTTTCCATGTGTTAGCTTAAGGTTACTTAATGTTAAGTTAAGTGTTGGTTTAACTTTAAAGATGTCCTAATGTTTTGTTAGGTTTGGTAAATTGGTAATAGGTTTAGTAATGTAAGATCAGTAAGATGTTTATATTATATTAGATTTATAAACCTAAGTGTAAAAATGTAATACTTAATCTTATTAATACACTTGTCCCACCCACAAGATGTTGGGATTGGGGAACCTCTGGGTAAAAAAAAAAAGGTAAAAGAACATCACAAAAAGGTCCGCCTTGTGTGAAATTCCACTAGCCTTGTTACCCATGTCATTCTGTCTACAGGCCTGGTGCCCAAGGTTTTGAGTGAAAAGAATGAATGAACTAAGTGAGACAGCCCGATTTGAAGCTTAACAATTATAAAACATAGTTTTCATAGTAAGTAAGTTTATTCAAATACTAGGTAATTTGAAACATATGCAAGTACATAATTATTGTTTATCAGAAATGCTGGATGATTTATCAGAAAGAGAGTGGACTTTCAGAAATTAGTTGACCAAGAGATGTGAAGAATGTCACCTCAGCGGGAGCAATAATTTTCTTCAAACCATTGAAAGAAAATAAAAAGGAAGTGAAGTTTTCAGCATAAAACTGTGAGACTATAACTATTTACAGAAAAAAATGATTCAATTTCAATAGATAAGTAAGTCGGTAATCAAAAAAAAAAAAAAAAAAAAAAACTTGTCTTTTGAAAACCCCTTAATCAATGTAATTCAAGAGGTAGGTAGATAGAAAAAACACCATTTTCATAATGAGTGAAATTTATTTTATTGATTTTTAATAGGTACCTGGATATTTGCTGCGTTTGAATAATGAATTTCCAGAATCTATAATCCTTACAAAAGAAAGTAAACAAGCCCGAACAAGTGACACTATCAAAAGCATAATATGGATTTCAATAAAGAAAATTTCCTAATTCTAGAAGTAGGTAAGTAGGTAAAGCAATATTTTTGTAATTTTCAAGATTTTGTTTGAATTATTCTTTGTTCAAGTACGATCGATAATTGAGCTCAAACGAAGAAAGGATAAAAGTTTTTGAAAATTTATACCTATGTAGTTCCAAAAGTCAATCAAATAATTTTTCATGTGAGAAAATTGAAAAAAGTTGCAAAAAACGTTTCATTTGCCAATTTTTTTTTTTTAGCTAATATATGAGTACAAATATAAATTTCTGATCAATTATAGATATTTATTCAACTTTTCTAGGACTTTTAGGAATTTTAGCCGCTTCAATTCGCTATCAGAACGTGCCAGTAGCTAATCCACCTGCGTCGAGCCATAAGATATCTAGGTAGGTACTTAGGTATGCAGTAAGATATTAAGATATCAGTCTCCAGTTGATCAAAATTACGAAAAATAATATGAGCTTTAAAAATGCTCAGTCACCCAAAAATACGAATAAAATCGGTTTAATATGTCAAGTAGAATCGAGAGAATTTGGATTTTCTCTCCGAAGCACATTTTAGCACATTTAAAATTCATCAATATTCAATATCCTCGAATAACCATAATTATTTTATCTACACTTACAAAATACTAAATTAAAATTCTCCCCACACCTTCAAACTTACCTTGCGGAATTGGACCCGTGAGCGTAAAAAAAAACTGCACAATCCACAGCGTCAGCGTCGTTTCGCGTCGAAACTACGAAGATACGGAATAGGAAATTATCACACGAAAAGGAACATACAAAATGGAAAAAGAATAAATAAACGAACAAACAAACGCAGGTAAACAGGTAAAAACACCAAAAAATTCTTCTTTTTTTATAAAAATCTCATCGAAAAAAATTTCAATCACCAAAAAAATGAAACAAAAAATAAAATAAAAACGTAAACTCAAATTAAAAACTTCTCACCAAAAAAAAACCTCAATTTGTGTAATTTTAATCGCCTGAAAAAAAATAATTTTTTCTCAAATGAAGTTTAAAATAAAATCAAAGGATATAAGGGGGTAAAGGGTTTTGGTTAAATTTTGTGTGATAATGTGTGAAAGGAATTGGTTTGGGAGTGATATATAACGGAAGGATTGGAATTTGTCTTTTTAGGAAAGGAATGTGGCAATTAGGAAGGGTTGAGCCGGAATTAAGGGTAGTTAATAAGTTAACGCATAAAGTCCTCTTTGTTTCGGACTTTTGAGGTGTAATTTACCCCTCAAAACAGCGAATTTGTCGGTAAGAGGAAAAAATACACGCACTGCGCGAACCGTTTTCTATACAAATGCGACGTGTCGATCAAATTATTTAGAAAATTACATCATTAGGACGGACGTCGTTGGATTAATTATTCCATATAGTTTGTTTATAGTGGTATGCTTCGTCAGCGAAGAGAAACAGTATGAAGTAGATTGGTATTGTAAACGTAGAACTCTAGGAGAAAACACTCTCCGTAGTCATTTTTCTTATCTGGATGGCTTGGCTTGGTTTTTACACCGCGGAATACACAACACTTAAATCAGCTAACCGCATCAAATTTCGTATTCGCGATTCATTTCACTAGCATAATTAACCGAATCGACAGTAATAAGTATACCAACGCATCTGCAAAATATTCACAAACGTATAATTGTAGAGAGCTTTGTAAAAGTATCGTAGATAGGTATTCGAATCGCTACCGAATTTTATTAAGTATTCCTCGTTTTAAAAGTTGAGAGGGACTACGAAGGCTTCGTGTACAGAGTACTCGATATTATACCTAGTCGATGTCTTATGAATGATTTATCATTTTGAAAAAACCACCCCTTCTTCGAGGTTCGGATTCTTTCAAAATGGCACGAGCTTTCATATTTAAATACGATATTTCCTACATAGAAACCTAATAGTTATACCAAAGATTACGTAATTCGCCTTATATTTATTTTTTACCGATGGGAAAATCGTATACGAGTCGGCCTTATCACAAATTACAGGGTACTTTTATACACTCGTCTATATATTTTCCTATTCAGTTCACCTGATCACCCCTCCAGTCAACGTGAATCTCCTATATTGGCTCTTCGATTACCTCACACACAACACCAAAGTACATATTTACTTATTGCAAAACCTCGTCGAATACAGGTATTCTTTAAATATACCTACTAAGTATATAAGGAAAAGTTCACCTCATTCTAGGAAAAAATTCCACTTCGTAAAAGCCAACTCAAAGGGGGGTTGTTCAAAAAAAAAAAAAACAACGACGATACCAAACTGAAAAAGCTTCGTCAATTGGACCAAACGAGCTTAATTGTTTCGTAAACTGGCACAACATAAAAAGATAACGCTTTTCCTAAATTGGCGAATAAAAAGAAGTAAAACTTTTTAACGAAATAAGCTCTCTCTCGTTGGGAAAAGAATATACCAGACACTTCAGCGATCTTTATGTATCGTTTGAGAACACGGTAATGAGAAAGGAAACGGAAGAGGGTGAGAGGTAAGTAAATAATCAAAAAAAGGGAAAACTTGGGTTCGTAGACGTTTTCCGGACCAGAAGAATAAGAGGGGTGCTAAGAAAGGGAATGTAATTGAATTATAACGATAAATATGTATACACGAGACAAGATACATGCACTAGACAGAGCAGCAGACATACACCAGCCAAAAAAGGAAACTGGCACGATACTTGGACGATTAAATATTAAATAAGGTGAACTTTGTTTAGCGAGCAATAAAGTTTTCTCAAAAGCGCATTACAAAAGGGAGAGAGTTTTGCGTGGTTTTTTCTTAATCGTTCGGTGCATAATGAGGAAACAATTAGGTTTGTTTTTGTATTAAATTGATTGGTGAAAAATGAAAACCTAAGCTGACAAGGGAACCCATTTAGGTACCTATCTCTTTTGAACTGGGACTCCGAAACCTACCTAGATCGAAAGAGCATATCTTAAAGGCCTCGTAACCCAAATTTCAGAAGATGAAATTCGTTATTGGATTTTTGGCGAATTTTTGAAAATTTTAAAAATTCAAAAAAGCTGTTTCGAGGGCAATTTTTGAATTTTTTCTTGAAATGAAATTTTTTTGAGAAAAGTGAAAAAATGAGAATAATTTCTTTAATCGAACTTCCACACATTAAAAAAATACTATTTTTGAGGCATTCTGGAGCCTCCAGCAATTTTTCAATTTTCTCCAGAAATTTCAAATTGCTCTGAAAAAAGCAAAAATTAACTTTGGGACTTATAACTTTGGTCGATGCTCATTAGGCATCCTCTTGATCGTTTCAGGTAGTTGCCTTGGAATTCCGAAAGTAAGAGTTCAAAAGTTGATTTTTGACCAATTTATGAATTCCAAAACAAACAGGTAAAATCAAATTTTCAAGAAAGGAGTAGGTGTAATGAGCCCCCCCCCCCCCTAGATATGGTTTGGAGTGTCTACATCTACAAAATCACCCAACTCGAAAATGATCGCCATTTGAACCTTTTTGGAGCTTCCAGCGAATTTCAAAGTTCTCCAGAATTTTCAAATCGCTCTGAAAGGACCAAAAATGAACTTTGGCACTTAAAATGTTATCCAACGCTTATTGGGTACTATTTCGCCCATTTTAGATGGCCATGGCAAAACTCCAGCTGTTCCAGTTCAAAAGTGAATTTTTGACTAATTTGTAAATTCCAGAAAATAGGGAAAAAATCCAATTCTCAACAAAGGTAGACAAGAAGCGATTTTTTCTGAAAAATGTCGTTTGGTGTCTTTACACGATTTACTCAATTCAAAAAAAGTCGCAACTTGAACTTTTTGGGAGTCTCCAGGGTGATTCAAATTTCTCCAGAATTTTCAAATAGCTCTGAAAGGACCAAAAATGAACTTTGGCTCCTACAATTTTGTCCAGCGCTTGTTGGGAAACCTCTTATCCGTTTTAGGTGGTCACCACAAAATTCCAACAATTCCAGTTCAAAAGTGAATTTTTGATCAATTTGTAAATTCCAGAAAATAGGGAAAAAAATCAAATTCTCAACAAAGGTAGACAAGGGGCGTTTTTTTTTCTGAAAAATGTCGTTTGGTGTCTTTACACGATTTACTCAATTCGAAAAAAGTCGCAAACTTGGACTTTTTGGAGTCTCCAGGGAGTTTCAAATTTCTCCAGAAACTTCAAATCACTCTGGAAAGACCAAAAATAAACTTTGGCACGTACACTTTTGTCCAGCGCTTATTGAGCACTCTCTCATCCGTTCAAGGCGGTCACAGCATAATTCCAGCAGTTCCAGTTTAAAAATAAATTTTTGACCAATTTGTAAATTCCAGAAAATATTAGGGAAAAAATCAAATTCTCAACGAAGATAGAAAAGGAGCGATTTTTTCTGCAAAATGTCGTCTGGTGTATCTACACGATTACTCGATTCGAAAAAAATCGCAATTTGGACTTTTTGGAGTCTCCAGCGAGTTTTCAATTTTCTCCAGAATTTTCAAATCGCTCTGAAAGGACTAAAAATGAACTTTGGCTCCTACAATTTTGTCCAGGGCTTATTGAGCACCCTCTTGTCCGTTTTATGTGGTCACTGCAAAATTCCAGCAGTTTCAGTTCAAATGTAAATTTTTGACCAATTTGTAAGATCCAAAAAAATTGAAAAAAATCAAATTTTCAACTAAAGTAGAAAACGTGTGACTTTTTTCTGCAAGATGCCATATGGCGTGTCTAAAGAATTACTCGATTCGAAAAAAATCACAAACTTGGACTTTTTGGAACCTCCAGAGAGTTTAAAATTTCTCCAGAAATTTCAAATCGCTCTGGAAAGACCAAAAATGAACTTCAGCACTTATAACTTGAGTCAATGCTTATTGAGCATCATTTTAACTGTTTTAGGAAGTTACCGTGAAATTCCAGCAGTTCCACTTTGAAAATAAATTTTTGACCAATTTGTAAATTCCAAAAAAGTTTTAAAAAATCAAATTCTCAACAAAGGTAGAAAACGAGTGACTTTTTCCCGCAAGATGCCATATGGTGTGTCTATAGAACTACTCGATTTAAAAAAATCGCATCTTGGACTTTTTGGAGCCTCCAGGAAGTTTCAGGAAGTTTCAAATTTCTCCAGAAATGTCAAAATCGCTCTGGAAAGACCAAAAATCATCTTCAGCACATAACTTGAGTCACTGCTTATGGAGCATCATTTTAAGTAACCGTTTTAGGAGGTTACCGTGAAATTCCAGCACGTTCTAGTTCAAAAGTGAAATTTTGACCAAATACCAGAAAAAGTTTAGGTATAAAAATTGAATTTTTGAGGTAGGAATCAATTCGATTACCTCATTTTTCAAAAATTGGTACCTAATAAATTCAATAATTCTAATTTCTGGAGTTTCCAGCAATTTTCAGTATTCTTTAGAAATGTCAAAATCAGAGTAATGAAAAGGTCAAAACAGTACTTCGGAGTCCATAACTCTGATTTAGTTTCAATTTATTAGCACTTTGACGCAATTTTGAGCCGTTGCCACAAAACTATGAAGATCATTAATTTGAAAAAAAAAATAAAAAATGGTTTCCTACGAAATGGTAGGTATTCCCAAAAAACGAAACATAAAAAATGAAAAATTTTGAAACCACATACCTACTAAATCACCTGTTTACCTGTTTGTTTATAAGCTACAAGATGATCATTTTTGGCCCTTTCAAAGAAATTTGAATTTTCTGGAGAAATTTTAAAATTCACTGGAGATTCCAAAAAGGTCAAATTCCATTTAGTTTCCGAACTGGGCAATTGTGTAGATACATTAGATGATATCTTGTCAAAAAAACTACTCGTTACAGACTTTCTTTGAAAATTTGATTCTTTCCACTTTTCCTGGAATTTTTCAAATTGGTCGAAAATTCACTTTTTGAACTGGCTCTCCCGGAATTTCGCGATAACCACATAAAATGGTCGAAAGGGTGCCAAATAAGCATCGATCACAATCATAGGTCCCAAAATTCATTTCTAGCCTTTCCAGAGTGATTTGAATTTTCTGGAGAAACGGCGCTGGAGGCTCCAGAATGGCCTAAAACCAGTAATTTTTTATGCTTGGATGTTGATTTGAAGGAATCATTCACATTTGTTCACTTTGCTCAAAAAATTTCTATTTTGATGAAAAAATTTAAAAATCATCTTTGAAGCAGCTTTTTAAAATTTCTTTGAATTATCAAAAATTCGCCAAAAATCCAAAAATGAACTTCAGGGTCTGAAATTTTGGTCACAAAGGTTCAAAGACGTATTCTTTCAATCTAACTTAGTTTCGTTCAAATCGAAGAATGCCATTTCAAAAAGCTCCCTCCAATCAGGACTATTGAATTGATATCAGGGATCCAATGCAATTCCTACATTATGCACTTCACACTCACAACAAAAGAGACACGAGGGTGGAAATACATAAAAACTGCATTGTAGCGATTCGAATACAAAGTCAACCTATTACGAAAGCGATCGACAACGATCACACACGACGACTACGACAACACGACATAAGTACGAAAAAGAAAACCCACGATAACAATTAAGTTGAACAAAAAAAAAGCTGCACCACTCGTCCGCGAAGAGGTGTGCAATACATGCAGATGCAAAAACGCACGCACAACGACGTCAAAAGCAGCAGGTAAATAACTTACAATAGGTATAGTGTAGAGAAAGAGCTCGTTGTTGTCGTTTTTTTTTTTTTGTATGAAAACTTTACACACAATAAAAATAAAAATTGAATTCGCGACGACGACGACGGTTGATTGAAAATATGAATATACGTGTCCGTTTATGCACCGGCGGCATTTCAATACATGATGTGTCGGTTGCGAAACTGAGCTTATGCAATTTACGATACTCGGTACGCTTAAAATGACGACGTATTCATAGGTGGTGGTTGTGATTTTGCACACCGACACACACACACTCATACTCGTATATGAGGCATGAGGGGGCAGAAGCAGCGGGGGGATGGTTGACTGGACGCGCCAACACACATCGAGAATTAAAATAGGCGGGGGTGTCGACCGTCGTCCACCTTCCGTTGGTCGCCAGGGCGGCCGCTCCACCGACCCTGGTCAAAACCATCCGATCTCTTTTCATCCCCTTGATGTGCGAGGCGCGAGAAACGACCAAAAGGCACGAAGTGCGGGGATTTCAGTTTGCAAAACATTTTGCGAAAACCAGGTTCCCACAGTTCGCGGCGGCGGCCCTCACCCTGCCACCCTCGTAGCTCCCAAGTACGCGTAATAACTCTCTTTCTATCTCACTCTGGAGTGCGCCGCATCCCCCTTTAAATACTTACCACCGCCTTTCGTAATACTTTACCGGACGATTTTCATGTACACCCCCGATCTGCAGCCCCCTCGCATACCCTGTATCGGGCCTTATTGCAAGAGCCATAGCTGTGCTACTGTGTAAGTGAGAGAGTGAGTGTGTGTGTATGCGAGCACTGTATCGACGATCCGTTACTGTGTATTTATCGTGCGTGTACCACTGTACTATTTTTACCTCTCCCCCGATTCCAACATCACCTTGTATCTTGTACTGGTCCCTTCCAGCATCGTTATTTCGCTATCCTTTTCTCGCGGGCGCGATTTTGGACAACTCTGTGAGCCCCTGCACTGGCTCCTCTGGTCAGTTCACGTATAGTCGTTGAGTCGTTGTAGGAGTCCGTTAACGTGCTGGTAATGATAAACATATGTACATGGTATGGTCAGTTTGCAGTACTAGAAGCGTACGTAATACGAGTTAAGATTTTTTTGGAGAGTGTTGTTGGGTGAAGTACATACATTGGAGGCCACCAATACGAGGAATTTGAGTTATTTTCCACCTCTGTCGAAAGAAATACGCAGTATTGTTTTGCATTGTTTGTAATCTGCAACGAGAGCTGGAGGATTCATGTTCCTCAGAATGGAGTATAAGATAGGAAAGCACGAAGCAAACTAGCAGAGAACATAACTATTGTTTTCATTTTCTTCGCTTTTCTTGCTCCTATATACCTACTTGGATTTGAAAACTGGAATCACAACCACGATCGCACTGAAACTTTAAAAAAAATGCACTTATTTGCTGATTGTAAGAGGGCTTTTACTTTTAGCCAATAGGTACACTGGTCGATTTTTTTTTCAATTTTCTTTAAAATTTTAGTATTTGTCTCTCTACACACTGCATGCTATTTCTCATGTTTTTTCGACTAAATGAAAAATTTTTGATTTTTCCTATCCCTACTATGATGACAGAAAACCGGATCCAAAAATTAAGAATTTCAAAATGTTCACTTTAAAAAGTTTATCATCGAAAATACTTAAATACACAACTGTACCTATAAAAAGTTAATCGCGAATAAATACAACTCGAATTACAAATTTTGACAATAACAGAATACTTCACAAGCAAAACAACTAGGTACTAGTAAAATACATAAGTCAGCAAAGTAAGAGCTGAAGTTGAACTGATGATTTTGGTTTACTGAAAGCTCAGTATTTATTGGGAAAATGTTGCATTGTTAGATATGGAATTTTACAGTTGGAAGCTGCTTCACTTTTTATGAATTGGATTCCAAAGGAGAACTTTACTGGTCGCTTGTTTTTAGGTATTGGAAGGTATAGGGACATTTGACATGTGCTTGTTTTTTAGTATAGGATGGATTTAAGGAGCAGCTATACATTTTTTTTATGTAAATCAAGGGATGTATATTTATAACAAGCAGCTCTTTGTTTGTATTGAAATGTACTTTGCGTGCAGCTTGTTTTTATAAGTGGGAAGAAAATATTGGAAAAAAGTGGCGACACAGATAACTCAGTTTATGAAGGAGAGATATGATGGAAAAGGTATGGGATGGTATAATAAGAGGCAGCTCTTTCTTATACATGGTTTAAAATTATCAAAAAGAAGTGATAAAACCGAAATGAAGTAGTTTTTTATATATGGGGTAAAATATAATAAAGAAGTGTAAATACGATTATAGACGATTTTTTGTCATAACACTGCTGAAAAATTAAATTTGAAAAAACATAATTCATCAAAGACTTACGTAACACCACAAGAATCACAATTCAACAAAATCACAGTTTTGTAAGTTTGTATAGATTTCATGTATCTATTAATAATTGAAGGATTAAAAACTTAATTCCCATTCAAACTCGCACTAAGTTTCAATAAAAAATTAATCGCTGGTTGGATTCCTTGAAATTCTGTTCACTGATTGGCTGGCAGTAGAGTTTTGGTGCAAAACCGTTAAAAATTATTCTCAGCATGTGATGCACGTTGAAAACACGAGCTTATATTCCTGTACTAATAATATTTTCAATCGATGGATACCGTCGTTTCTGGCTTTTTAATTTTGAAAAATTAGTGGGATTTGATAAAAAGTTGTTGGAGAGCGAAGAGCCTCAAAAAACTGCAGCATGAAAAATTTTCCAAAGTGAATTCGGTCAGATCTTACGACGAATATATATTTTTTTTATTTGTTGGGAAATTGGAACTTCCAAAATGTTACTGGAGACTCAAAAATGACTAGAAATCATCTTCAGTCGACTTAAAGTGCTGAAAATGGGGTAAAGAATTTTATAGCTTTTCAACTCATTTTGGTAAAATTTTCTTGAAATTAAAATTTTTAAAAATCTACTGGAAACTGCAGAACTTCTCAAAACGGTTTCAGGCAGGTCTGAAATATGAAGTATTTTTTCAAAATTTAAACTTTCTAGTTCACTTTTATAAAGATTTGCAAAAAATCAACAGAAACCAATAAACGCACTTAAGCACCTGAAATTTTGGGTGATTCCTTGGCTTACATTTTGACAAAAAATTGAATTGGAAACTGCATCTCAACTCAAGCAGAGATCAAACAACGCCATAAACCTACTTAAAAAGCTTAGCCATACTGCCTGGGGAGCAGATAGAAAATCTTTGTTAAAAATCCATGTCAGCCATCTGCAATCAATAATTGACTATAGATCCATTGTTCACAATACAGCTTCAAAAAAATGACCTTATAAAATTAACTTCAATCACCAACCATGCATTACGTCTATCATTAGGAGCATTCCGAACCAGCCCAATACCTAATCAAACTTACTGAGGATTCTGGAATTACTTCTCTACAAGGAAGAAGAAACTATTTAGCCCCAACACAATATGTCAAAATCGCCAAAAATACTGGTCGTATAAATCATCACAAAACATTCCACTCTCACCTTCAACACAAGTATGGCACATACAAACCATTTGGATATAGAACAAAAGAGCTAATAGTTTCAATGGGACTTGATCCACTCAACATACCTCAGATCAAAAGACATTGTAAACAGTACCAATACAATTTATTATACAAACTAAAAATACCTCCCATAGATCAAATAGAAGAGAAGAGGAAGTTCTAGCCAGAATTCAAATCTGACATAGGTACTACATTGACACACAGATCACTTTTCACTGAAAAATCCTTCAAAAAATGTGACAGTCCAACACATTATACTAGAATCATGTACCTAAAGTGTATGAGAAAATCAGAAATGAAACATTTGGGGTAAATTTAAATACATACATATGTACATACATACAAGTACCTTCATGAAGATGAAGAAGAAATGTGTGTAAAGTTGTTCTTGTTTCTAATTCGTGCAGGGATTTATGATTTGTTATAACTTATGTGTTGTATTGTCAAATTTTGATATATGTGATCTGTCACGAGAAAACCAGGTTAGTGTCCAAAACGTAAATTTTACAGGATGGACATTTAAAGTTTTGAATCTATGTGTTCGGCGATCTATGATTCGTAGGTCCCTGAAACTTGGACCACTTTTGGCCACAAGGGGTGCCAACATAACCTGACAATTTTTTTCAAAATCAGGGTTGCCAAAGGCCAATAATCGAAATTTCCCTAAATCGATTTTTTCGTTTTTTTAAAATTTTGCGCCAAAAATTTCGCGAAAACTACTAAGAATGAATTATTAATATAAAATAAAGTTATTTATTGAGTTTTTCAATTTTTTCAAAAATTTTGTTCAAGGTGAAAAGAGTTGATTTTTCCAGCTTAAGCCTCATTCAAAATTCAATAAAATGGCACTAATCCTCCAAATGTGGGCCGATTGTCCCAAAAATTTGCATATTGACTCCCCAGAACATACTTTTCAAGAAAATTACAAAAAAAATTTTTTTCAAACTTTTTTTGTAGTTGCTCTATTTTTTTAACATTGAATTTAGGGTCAAAAGAATCGTTCGCGAACGTTTTAACCATCACAGGCGGATTCTGCACACTGAGTACTACCAATATCCATAAAAAAAACCGAATCGATTTTTTGGACACTAACCTGATTTTCTCGTGACAGATCACATATTTTTGTTGAAGTTGTGTGAATATTGCTATACCTTTGTTGAGATTATTTTGTTGTTATATTTTTGTTATTTGTTAATTTAATTTCTTTTGTTGGATTGTTGACGTTAAAGGCTAAGATGCCGGACATCACAATAAAACGTTTGATTGATTTAGCCTGGTGGTGTATATTTTGGTACACTCTTTCGATCTAACTTTGTCCAGTTAAAATATTTTCTGCCAGTTTCAGGTATCTCGACTTATTACATAATTATGATTGAAAAATGGAAAAGCAAGACATTTTGACAATTTTGGCAACCAAATAATGGAACAAAAGCAGGAAATACAGGAGAAGCGGAACTGTTTGAAACCCTACCAGCAAGCTCAGTAGTCAGTAGCCCCCCACCACTTCTGCGTCTCAATCTCAAACTCCTGTGACTCTTGATTCTTTTCCAGTTGATAATTGTGACCTGAGAAGCAACTTTTATGCCTTTGTTCAGAACAAATGAAGAGTCAGCAATTCTAATTTTGAGAATATCTTCAATGAATTCCGAATAGATAATTGAGGGGGAGGGGGGAGGGCTGAAAGATTTCAGAGGAATTCTGGCCAAATAAGTGGAGATCAATACAATCCAGAAGTAAGTATGTGGTCAATTTCTTTCTAATGCTTCAGCAGGTGTTTCTTCATCACCATTAGGTTTTGAGCTTCATATTGAACTTCTTGAGTTCCATCTTAGTCAACTCCTTGAGTCAGTTCCACATTTCAAATTATTGTTGAAGGCTGATTTTCAGAAAAGGGTGAAAAGACAGTGAAACAGTTTTGCGCACAGAAAAAAACATAAAATGATTGAACAGGATGTCTATAACATCTGAAAACTAAATAGAAGGACCTTGGAAGGACTTTTTAGGACATTTTCAAAATTAAAAATGTACTGATCCCCTTCCCCAATTTATTTCCCCAAAAATGTCAAAAATGCTTCAAAAATGTATCATTTTAAAAAATAATAATCAAGAAAATACATCAAACAATGGAAATCAGGGTGTCTACTATAATTTGATATTCAAAGATCGCGACTTTTCGCGACGTTTTTTTTTCAGTAGGTAGGTCTCCCTACTAATTGCCTCAAAAATAATATCAGTAAATTTGGAAAACTTCAAAAAGAGTTCATGCTTTATTGTTCATAGGTACCTTTATACTTTGAATTTTATTCTTCAAAAGTTTAAAATTTTGATCCAGATATCAGAAGAGCTGGTGCTATTTGCCATTAAATGGTTGCATCACCGGATGAAATAGCTTTAATTCAGATGCCTCGCAGTGAAATTAAAATTAGGTAAGATATAAAAATTTCAAATTACAATAATACTGCAATCACCACATCAGAAAACCATTACGAGTATATGAAAATTTTAAAAAAACACTATTTTTTGCTGATTGCAAGCAGGTTTTTACTTTCGACCAAGGCCAATTGTACAATTGGTTGATTTTTTAAAAATTTTCTTAAAAATTTCTGCATTCGTCCCTCATTTTTTTTTGACTAAATGAAAAGTTTTTTGATTTTTTTTTATCCCTACTAAGAAAATAGTTTTGAAAAAAAAAATCATCTAAGTTCAAACTTTCTTTGGAAAATAAACTACTTTTATACAAAATGTACTTGTAGAATTTGACTCATTTGGACTTATGGCTGCCAGTTATGGGGCACTGCCAAAGCTTCTAATATCGAAATACCTAATTCAACGTATTCAGAATAAAACCCTGCACTGTATTGCAGAAGCTCCATGGTTTGCAACGAATCAGTCTATCTATGATGATTGTAACATTGAAATAGTAAAACCAATCATCACAAAAATAAGTAAAAAAATATACAAACTCCGGCTGGAAAAGCGTCAAAATATCAACGCCATTGTGCTATTGGACAACAGCACAATTATAAGAAGATTCCAAAGATAGCATGTGCTGGACTTATAATGATCAAGGTGGTGCATCCAATGGGATGTAGCGCAAACGTTACTTAATTATATTTATAAATGTTCACTAAATTAATCAAGGCCCAAAGGCCGATGTAGGTAATATTGTAAATTAAAAAAAAAAGACTTACCACACATTACAACCCAAGCAATTACAATTTAACAAAATCGCAGTTTTGTAAGTTTGTTTGTATAGATTTCATGTATCTATTAATAATTGAAGGATAAAAAACTTAATTCCCATTCAAACTCGCACTAAGTTTCAATAAAAAATTAATCGCTGGTTGGAATCCTTGAAATTCTGTTTACTGATTGGCTGACAGTAGAGTTTTGGTGCAAACCCCTTATAAATTCATCTCAGCACGTAGGCAATGCACGTTGAAAACAAGGGCTTATATTTCTGTACTAATAATTTTAAATTGATCGATATCGTCGTTTTTGGTTTTTTTATTTTGAAAAATTAGTGGGATTCGATAAATGGTTGTTGGGGAGGAGAAGCCTAGAAAAACTGCAGCAGGAAATATTTTCCAAAATTAATTCGGTCAGATTTTACAATTTTTTTTTTTTTTTAGAAAATTGGAACTTCCAAAATGTTGCTGAAGAGAGCTGGAGGATTCATGTTCCTCAGATGGGAGGATAAGATAGAAAAGCATGAAGCAACGTTGTTTCAATTTCTTCGTTCTTCTTTGCTCTTACTAGTCTTACTTGAGTTTGAATACCTACTTGCTGCAATCAACAGTCTACAAACCCGCATGTACGTCAAAATAAAAAAAAATGCACTGTTTGCTGATTGCAAGAGGGTTTTTACTTTTGGCCAATACAATTGGTTGATTTTTTAAAAATTTTCATTAAAATTTCAGCATTTTGTCTCTCTACATACCGCATGCTATTTCTCATGTTTTTTTTTTTTTTTCACTAAATGAAAAATGTTTGAATTTTGTTTCATCCCTACCAAGAAATTATATTTGAAAAAAAAATAATAATTCACCCAAGTCCAAACTTTCATTGGAAAATAAGAATAAACTACTTAATTCGGCACACTTGGGCTTTTGGCTGCCAGTTATGGGGCACTGCCAAAGCTTCTAATATCGAAATAATTCAACACTTCCAGAATAAAACCCTGCGCTGTATTGCAGAAGGGTCATTCCACGTCAATTCAACCAAGAAGTGGTAAGGGGGGGGGGGGTCGGCGATTTTTTTGAAATTTTTCCTGTGGATAGACCTTTTGAAGGGATAACCAATGGCGCAAATCGCAGCCCTCTAGCCCGTTTTTAAAGGCTGCTAGGGGGTGTCAAAGTTTTTACTGAATTTGAAATACCTATATGTATCATTCATTTCAGCATTGGATCACTCGATAACCGCGATACCTCCCAAAATTGAACTTTTTCCAATAGTTTGGGGTTTTGAAAATATTTTTGAAGATATCATAAAAATCAGTATTGCCATTTTTTTTCGTACGAAAAATTGACTCGAAAAGCTCCAAAACGTAGTTTTTATATCGTTCCGACTCTCGAAAATTCTGAAAAAAAAACTATGAATAAAATAAACAAATCCAAAAAGTAGATATTTTGAACCAATTAATTTGATCACAAATCATTAAAATCGAATTTTTGTAAGTTTGTTTATTGTACAGATTTCATGTACCTATTAATAATTGAAGGATTAAAAATTTAATTCCCACTCAAACTCGCATTAACTTTCAATAAAATATCGGTCGCTGGTTAGATTTCTTAAAATAATGTTCACTGATTGGCTGGCAATAGAGTTTTATTGCAAAAACTCTGAAAATTCATCTCAGCATAGTGAAAAAAGTGCTTGTATGTATTTCTGTGTTTCTGTACCAACTAACAATTTCAAATCGATAGATACTATCGTTTTTGGCTTTTCTGGAGCCTAAAAAAACTGCAGAAAAAATTTTCCAAAGTAAATTGGGTCAGATCTTACGACGGTTTTTTTTTTATTTTTGTTGAAAATTGCCCAGTCGACTTGGTGTGCTGAAAATGGTGTCAACTCAATTTGGTAAAATTTTCTTAAAATTATAATTCTTAAAAAGCTGCTGGAAACTGCATAACTCCTCAAAACGGTTTCAGGTGGGTCGGACGAAATAGGACGTATTTTTTCAAATTTTTAAACTTTTTAGTTGATGAAGATTTGATTTTTTCGCGTACCTTACCTACGTAGGTATTATGTATTTGTTCCAAAGATTTGCAAAAATTCAGCAGAAACCCATAAACGCACTTCAGCACCTGAAATTTTGGGTGGTGAACTGATGGTGTATATTTGTACACTCTTTCAATCTGACTTTGTCCGGTTAAAATATTTTTCTGACAGTGTCAGGTACCTTGACTTATTACATAATACATATGATTGAAAAATGGAAAAAGCAAGACATTTTGATAATTTTGGCAACCAAATAATGGGACAAAAGCAGGAAATACAGGAGAAGCAGAACATGTTTGAAACTGTGCCAGCTATCTCAGTAGCCCCCCACCACTTCTGCTCCTCAATCTCAAACTCCTGTGACTCTTGATCCTTTTCCAATTTTCCAGTTGATAATCGTGACCTGAGAAACAATTTTTATGTCTTCGTTCAGAACACATGAAGAGTCAGCAATTCTAATTTTGAGAATATATTCAATGAATTCCGAATAAATAAATAAATGAGTGGGGGGAGGGGGAGGCTGAATGTTTTCAGAGGAATTCTGGCCTAATATCTAAGTGCCAAGTGGAGATCACCACAATGAAAACGTAAGTATGTGGTCAATTTCTTTCTAAAGCCTCAGTAGGTGTTTCTTAATCACCATTAGGTTTATTGTATGTACATTATGTACTTGCTCCATGTAAAGTTAAATAGCACCGAGCACAAGACGTTTTCCTTAAACATTTCTTCACTCTTTTAAGCTTCATATTGAACTATTCGAGTCCCGAGTCAGTTTCACATTTTTCTTGATTATTTTTCATTTTAATTTTTTTGAAAATGTACTTTCAAGGTCCTGCTTTTTAGTTTTCAGTTGTTAGACATCCTGTTCAATCATTTCATGTTTTTTTCCTTGTGGGCAATCCTAACAAGGTAATGTGCGCAAAACTATTTTTGCCAGTACAACCAACCATCAGCTTTTCACTGATCACAAAAGAGTTCATGCTTTATTGTTTATACCTTTATACGTTGACTTTTATTTTTCAAACGTTTAAAATTTTGATCTAGGTATCAGAACAACTCGTGCTATTTGCCATCAAATGGTTGCATCACCGGATAAAATAGCTTTAATTCAACTGCCTCGCAGTGTGAAATAAAAATTATGTAAGATATAAAAAATCTCAAATTACAATAATACTGCAATTGCCACTCTCAGAAAACCGCAATGAGAAAATTTTAAAAAAAGCACTATTTGCTGATTGCAAGAGGGTTTTTACTTTTGATTAATACAATTGGTTGATTTTTTAAAAATTGTCTTTCAAATTTCAGCTTTTGTCTCTCTCTTTTTTTGACTAAATGAAAAATGTTTGATTTTTTTTTCATCCCTACTAAGAAATTAGATTTGAAAAAAAAATAATTCATCAAAGTCCAAACTTTCTTTGGAAAATACACTACTTTTATAGAAATGTATAATTAGACCCATTTGGGCTTATGGCTGCCAGTTATGGGGCACTGCCAAAGCTTCGAAGTTATAACATCGAAATAATCCAACGTTTTCAGAATAAAACCCTTCTCTGTATTGCAGAAGCTCCATGGTTTGCAACGAATCAGTCTATCCATGATCGTTGTAACATTGAAACAGTAAAACCAATCATCACAAAAATAAGTAAAAAAATATACAAACTCCGGCTGGAAAAGCGTGAAAATATCAACGCCGTTATGCTATTGGACAACAGCACAATTATAAGAAGATTCTAAAGATAGCATGTGCTGGACTTATAATGATCAAGGTGGTGCATCCAATGGAATGTAGTGCGGACGTTACTTGATTATAATTATAAATGTTCATTAAATTAATCAAGGCCCAAAGGCCGTTGTGATTCTATTTTGTAAATTAAAAAAAAAATAGACTTACGACACATGAATAGTATAACCACCCAAAAAATTACAATTTACTAAAATCGCAGTTTTGTAAGTTTGTTTGTACAGATTTCATGTACCTATTAATAGTTTTAATTCGCCACAAGATGAAGAAAACGTGATTTAAAGGATCCCCATTTATGAAGATCGCCACTAAAATGGGGCACTTCTAGCGCAGGTTGTTTCATTGCAGGTGCTGAATTCGGATCAAGAGGGGCTTGAATGCAACTTTTACGAGAAATAATTTACAAGTAGGTACCTGTTACGTAAGTTTCGGCATCGTTGATCGAAATTCTGCTGGATTAGAATCAGCTGCTCATGGAAATGTGACTTCAGCTCATCAAGATCACATTGGGCGCTATCTGCATCAAGAATTTCGCCCAAAACTGAAGCTTTTTTCAAAGCAAATTACACGAATTTCTAATATTTTCAAAGGTTTGAATACGGGTTGATCAGGATTAATTTGATCGTCAACATACTCGCGCTCTGCTTCACCATCCATAGTAACGCGGCTCTTTACGGACTCACGATCAGGGGACGATTCCCTGGATTTATCACCGATTTTGGACTTGCGTACGAGTAGACTTTTGATGGTATACACGAAACAATAGCGAAATCTTACCACGATTCGAGATGAATTAAGGAAACGCCGAGAAAACGCAAAATTTTACCGCACCATACGAATAACGAAATTGGTAGCATTCACATCCGGCTGTAGAAGGGTCATGTTTAACTATAATTTCAAAATTAACGAAAAAATCGATGGAAACTGTTTCAATAATTTTATTCAATCTTTACTACAGCAAGACCGCAAGCAAAGAAGTGACGATGCGCTTTTTTCGAAGCAAAAAATAAGGCGTATAGCGTCAATATGAGTCATCTGACTCATACCTCTATTAAGAGATAAAGGTTTCTTCTATGCATAAAATGTAAAACTCCGCGAGTGCGCAACTTTTCGCGCCAGAACGAGATAACACACGATTCGAATATTTCTGTATTTTCGCCGATGACGCAATAAATCTCGAAAATTCATCAGAAATTCAAATTGGAATATTCGTTCGAAATCAAATTAAACATTGGTTCAGAAAAAATGAAGAGCCAGCAATTCTAATTTTTAGAATATCTTCAACGAATTCCAAATATGTAGATAAGAGAGGTCCCAGGGTGGGGGGGGGGGTAGAGTCTGAAAGATTTCAGAGAAACTCTGGCTTAATAAGTTGGGATAACTGCAATGAAAACGTGAGTATGCGGTCAATTTCTCTCTGAACCCTCAGCAGGAGTTTCTTTCAGCAACATCATCTTATAGCTTACTTGGTACCTACTAAGTTTCTCACGAATTGCCGAGTGAAGGCGTTTTCATACGAAGACCAAAATATGTTCTTATTCAAAACCTGATTAAAATTAAAATAAATTTCATTTAGGTATCAACACCAATGGTAAGCAATTTTTTTCATCATTTTTTAACAATTTTTTTCCATGTAAAGTTAAATAGCACAAGTTTTCTCCAACATTTTTTGACTCTTTTGAGCTCTATATTGAGCTTTTTGAATCCCATCTTAGTCAACGCCCGAGTCTGCAGTTTTCAAAGTTCCACAACAAGAGAAAGAATTTGGTTTTACTCGCAATCAAACGGATAAGATTGAGGACAAACAAAACCATACTTATGTCGACATAAAATTCCGTACTATCCACAAAAATGTAAGAGTGTACCTCTTTTTTAATGAGCTATGATTCATCCAGTAAGTACTAACAGTTTATTTCCGGTACTAGATTCATACCATTTCATCACAAATGTGCATTAGGTAGATAGGAGAACGAGCATTTGATCAGATTGTGAGGAATCGTTTTTTACGAAGAAATCTTCAAAAGCAATCAACTTTGATCAAGTTGAAAATCAGCTCCTGTACGAAAGAGCTTGGCACCAGAATTTTGAACCACATTTCAAATTACTGAAGGCTGATTTTCAAAATTCCGGTTCATGGTGAATTTTCAAAAAAGGTACATGGCGTAGTACAAGAGAATGCCATGCCAAATCTGTGAAGAACCGATATATTAATCTAGTTGAAGAGCTCGTGCTATTTTTCATTAAATGATTGCATCACTGAATGAAATGATGGGTAGAATTAATTCTGGCGCCTCACAGTGAGATTAAAATTAAAATTTACAAAATCCTAAATCACTCGGAACTTTTTGTTGATTACACCTTTGTAAAGCAAGCATAAGCTCAATTATGATAAATAATGTAGTCTTTGGTAAACATCTCACTCATTCGGAGAGATTTCAACAAAATTTGCTTGAATTCGGTGAAATTTCGTCCCAAAAAAATTGAAAAAATTGAAAAACAAAAACAAAACAATATCAATAATCCAATATAAGGTACTTAATTTTTATTTTTTTTTTGCATTAAAAAATTGATTTTCCTATTTATTTTCCAGTTTTTTCAGAATGATGTCACAGCAGTCAGACGGTTCTATTTGAGATTCCAAATTTATGATCTTTGATTTATTGTAGATATTGATTTGTTTTTACCACCAACAGTGCATTTTACACCCCATGAAAATGTGACAGTACCTACAAACTTTGTTCAACCAGAGTACCAAGTTGCATGTTACCTAGCTACGCCTATAGGACTTTCTGCGCACATGAGAAATTTATTCTCAAAATAGGCAAAATTAATAAAACAGAAGCAAACTATAATAATAAGCCTACTGCTCACTGCCGAAGAGTAAGTAACGTTCTTCTTTTTGAAAAAATATAATTTTACACCTTAATAAAATATTTTATTTTACCAGTTAGGTACCTAAACAAAATACCATTCAGATTCACGCAGTTCACAAAATTGAATGTGATTTTAAAATACATTGTAGGTACCTATCTATCAAATAATAATAGAGGTTTGAGGTTTGACACAAAATTCAAACTTTTTGAACTTTGTTCAAGTTAAAAATCAGCTCCTCCCTGAAAGAGCATCTCACCCGAATTTTGATCCATATTTCAAATTATTGAATGATGATTTTCAGGAATCTAGTTTATGATGAATTTAAAAAAAAAATACGAAAACAGTCTGCAGAGGAATTTATGTGTATAATGAACCATCAGCTATTCACTGATTACAAAAGAGTTCATGCTTTATTGTTTAAGTAAAGGTAAGTACCTTTATAGTTTGAATTTTATTCTTCAAACGTTCAAAATTTTGATCTATATCTGAACAGCTCCAAGCTACTTGTCATTATAAATGATCGCATCACCGCATAAAATAGATTTAATTCAGCTACTTCACAGTGAAATGAAAATTAGGGAAGATTTAAAAAATCTCAAATCACAAACCAATGCACGTACACTTGCACTTTTTGTTGATTACACCTTTTGCTCGTAAAGCATAAGCTCAGTGATGATCAACGTAGGTCTTTGGTATAAAATTCCCAATTATCTTTGAAGAGACTGATGAATCCTTATGATTGAAATAAGAAATCAAAAATCAGTTGGGTGAAAAACCTATTTTGATAGGGAAAGAATGTAATTTTAATAAAAAACAAAGAAGAATTTCCAGTACCGTAGCCAGGATTTTCTCAAGGAGGGGGCAAAACCAGATTTTTAGGCATGAAAAATCAAAATGAGGGGTAATTTTCTGGAAACCTATCGTAATGTGTGGTGGTTTCATGAAAATGAAGGCAAAATTACTGCTCGAGCGAAGCGAGAGCGAAACGTCCATTTTTCCATGTTTTCTTTCAAATTTTCGCTCGCAAAAATAACGATTGCCTAATTTTAAACTTGCATCTGGCCCTTAAAAAGCTCCTCGCCTTATCCAGTTGACTTTCCTTCGGTTTTTATTGTTTATGATGTCGTTTTTCCTCATATGCCCTAAATATTGGCTAAATTACAGTTGTGTAATTATGTTACTACTTGAATTACCTATGATTTAATTGTTGTAAATATGTCTAGTGCTAGTGAAAGCGTTAATCATCTACCAGTGAAATTTGTGACAAGTTTTTACAAAAATATTAATTAAAAATTCACTTGTATATAGTTTACCTTATACTCGTAAGACAGTCTTATAAGGTGAACTTCTACGACCCTTAATGTGGTCGTAGAATTATCAAATACTTATATACGAGACCAATACGGTGTAGTTTTGAAAGTGCAGTCTATTTCTTTTAAAACATGACTCAGAATGGAAGTCATGACTGAAATATTTTGAGAACATTGGAAATCCAAATCGGACATTCACGATTTTAAATTGAAAATTAGACACAAACAAAGCATAATCCAATCAAATTTTTTTGTTCTTTGATGAATTTTCGATCGATTAAACCAAACTTGAATTTTACCTCAGGAAACAAAAAGATATTCATTCATTTTATTCAGAGAAATTTTCCGATTACCTACTCGTACATATTTAAATTCCCAAAAAAATTTTAACATCAAATACGGTAACGATTCATATGGAGTAAGAAAAATATAATGAAAGATCTATTGTAGCGAATGTGGGTAAAATGAATTTCATTTATGGGTTACTTTACATCGAATCGCCGAACTTTTTGTATTCAAGGGTCGACGACTTAAAAATATTTTGAACCCAAGGGAAGACGGGGAGGGTACTCAAAATTGCACATATATAAATACAAGGATAGGTATTGTTAAGTTTATAAGCGAAGTTGATTGATAAATTAAAAATGGAACAAATTTGCAACTTTTTGGTGCTTGGAAGTTCATAGAAGAGCTTTTTTGAAGATTAAAGCTCTTTAATACAAGTATGGAAATAGATTATACTCTTAAGAAAGTCATAGGATTTTACGTAAGTTTTACGTACTGCGCAGTGCGCGAGCAAGCATCAAATCAGCTGTTCACGTACAACGTTGCACCCCATTGGTTGCTCCACCCACCTCCACCGCGTGACGACACCAACCTGCCATGCGCAGTACGTAATACATACGTAAAATGCTAAGACTTTCTTGAGAGCATAATCTATTTCCATACTTGTATTAAAGAGCTTTATTGAAGATATGGTGAAAATCAGTGTTGCCAGTTATGAGAAAAAATCTACAATTTTTTTCTCTCTCCGAAAGTCAAAGTTGAGCAAATTGACTAGATGGTTATTTTGAAGCGGTGCTGGATAAAAGAATGTTCAGAAATCATCAAAGTACTGAGATTTGATATTTTAAATTTGCTGATTTCAACACTAGAAACCAGAAAAACAACATCCATGAATCGGTACTTCGTTGTACCGAACAAGCTTATAGAATTAATTAGCTGATTGCAAGCAGATTTTTGCTTAATTGATAATCCCATTTTGCTGAACAAAAGAACTAATTTGTGCACTATAAAGTTTGTTGGTGTCTAATTTCTGATTTCGATTTCCAAACTGAATGCATCCCAGGTAAAAGACATCTCATAACTGAAGACAGTAAGAAAATCGACGGATTTTGCCCATCTTATGTCAGGGTTATAAAATATTGACTTTTTATGGAGTGAAATTAGGACAGTGGAATACAAGTATGTTGACAGGAAAAATGTTTCAAAAATGGAAATATTAATGTTGTGTATTTTCAACACAAAATTTTCATGCGCAAAATTAATCTGGACTAGCTTATATTCATACTGGCAGGCTTCATTTTTGAAATTACACTGTAAGTAATTTTTCAATTTATTGACATAATTACATGAATATGTTCAGGTATGAAAATGATGAAATCAATGAAGGTCGGTAGAAAAATTATCAAGTAGTTACATCCAGTACCTAATTATTCGTTGTATTGAGCAGAATTTTATTTCAATATGCAAAGGAACTATACTTAACAAGATAACTTTTTACAAACCATAGCCTCCAATTATTGACCTAAAATTTTTCTGTTGTCAAACATGCTCATTTCACGATTTTTTCGATGTTTTTCAAGTGCATGGTGAAAATATCTCAAGTACCTAGTGAAGATATTAGGTAATATTCTGCAAAAAGAGTAGTCGAATCCATAGATAAAAATCTGAAATCAGTTTCTGCACCAAAATCGACGTCCCAAAACAAAATGCTACCATTTTCGAGCTAATCTGGAGCCTTCAGCAAAACTTCATGACTCAATTATTCTACACATTTTAATCCGGAAAATCCTTCAAAAAAGGGGATTTTTTTTCAAAAGTTGGAGAATATCCCTCCAAACACTTAACATACAGGTAACTAAAAAATTTCCACTTCCAGGTGATTGGCGTCGTTCTGGAGGGAGAAGGATCCCCCTCAAAATTTAATTTTCACATTTTCTCTCTGAAAATAAGGCTCCTACGAGAAAAAAGTTATTAATTTAATTGTTTTATATGAAATTTCCGACAAAAAATGTTCTGATTGAATATCATGTGGGATGAATGGTTTAATAGATAAACGTCCTTGAATGTTGAGAACGATTCAATTTAAATGAAAAAATTGAATTTGGAAAATTTGAACAGAATAATCAAAAAACTGGTGATAATAAAACTCGTAATGGGTTAAAAAGTTTACCCAGGTAATTATTTTTTTTTCAACTTGAAAATGTTAACCTTCCAAATAAAAGTTAATTAAGTCAACGCCTTTTCCGAAACCATTCATTTACAGAGAAAAATCAACTTTTGCTAGAGGCAACAAATCGGCTAGAAAATGGTCGCAATCAATTCGGAGGGGGGGGGGGGTTGATTTCAGTGTACAAACCGGTTTTCAGACTTTCATCTCGAGATTTACTCTTTTTGTAGAAAATCAATGTACGTCATTGACGATGAGCCATTTCCATCTGTTTCAAAAATTCACGTTTTTAATTCATTTCACCGCATTTCTTCAAGTGAAAATGTCCACGTGCATTCAGGAACTCCCATATGTAATCAAAATCAGCACACGACATCAAGTTACGACATTTACACTTCGTGAAAAAAGTTAACGAAGGTAAGTGAATTTCTTCCAATGTTACATTAAAAAATTCTTGCCCAAACTACGTTGCAAAATAAATTTCGAATCACCTCCCACCATTTCCTCAACGATTCAGTCAAATAGTCAAAATATTTACTTTTCCATCCACCAAAAACCAAAAATTTCTTCAACCTATCATCCCCTCTATACTTCCCCCAGACATTGGCATATGTTCGAAAGCACTCCAAAGTCCAAACCATATACACGATGATCGCTAGATCCCTTTTTAATCTCTCTCGACCCATCGTACATAAGTTATATGTACCATAGAGAATTTTGAAAATTAGGTTTGATCAAGTTATAAATCAGCTCCTCCCTGAAAGAGCATGTCACCCGAATTTTGATGAATATTAATTCAAATTACTGAAGGCTGATTTTCAAAAATTCAGTTCATGGTGAATTTCCAAAAAAAAAAAAAAAAAAGGTGAAAACGAAATTTTTTATCGGTGTTTATGTGTACAACGAACCATCAGCTATTCACTGATCGCAAAAGAGTTCATGCTTTATTGTTTATAAGTAGGTACCATACCTATCTTTATATGTAAGTACTTTGAACTTTATTCTTCGAACATTCAAAATTTGATCTATCTGAACAGCTCGGGCTATATGTCATTATAAATTATCGCATCACCGGATAAAATAGATTTAATTTAGCTACCTCACAGTGAGAGAAAAATTAGGTAAGATTTAAAAATCTCAAATCACAATAATAATGCAGGTACACTCGCAATTTTTGTTGATTACACCTTTTGCTCGTAAAGCATCAGCTCAATGATAATCAACGTACAGTCTTTGGTAGACTTCCCAATTATCTTTGAAAAGGCTGATGAATCCTTATTATTGAAATAAGAAATCAAAAATCAGTTGATCGAAAAACCGATTTTGAAGGGGGGGAATGTAATTCTGATCGAAAACGTTGATTTTCCTCCTGTTTCGATTGATTTTGATGTCGTTTTTCCTCATGTGCCCTAAATATTGGCTGAATTACAGTTGTGTAATAATTTCAAAATAAAACAAGAAATTTTTCATGACAACTTTTTTTGAGTACTATGCAAGAGTCATGAGCCCAAAATTTGATTCTGATTTTCGAGAAGTCATGACATTTTGCTTTTTTAAAAGCAGTAGTTTTTGACTGTAAAACAGTAGAAAATTACTGAATTGATCAGTCAAAATGATTTTTTACTGGCCAATTTAGTAGATTTTTTAATGTTTTGCAGTAAAAAATTCTGCTTTTAAAACGGCAAAATGTCGTGACTTTAGCATAAAATATACGGTAACGATCGACCTGTACAACACAAAATAATGAATGGAACAATATGAAAGATCTATTGCGGTGATGTTGGTAAAATGAATTTCATTTATGGATTATTTCACATCGAATCGCCGAACTTTTTGCATTCAAGGTCGACGACCTTGAAAATATTTTTTATACAGATAGATCGTTCGAGGAGAAATGACGAATACGTAAGCCGCAGTTCTCAAAGTGTATTTGCAGTGATGAGGGGGGGGGGTGCTCAAAATTGTAAAGATATACATACAAGGATATCATAAAGTTTGAGCGAAGTTGATTGATAAATTAAAAATGGAACAAATTTGGAACTTTTACCAGCTTGGAAGTATATAGAAGAGCTTTTTGAAGATGTGGTGAAAATCAGTGTTTTCAAGTACCAAAAATTAGCTGGAAAAGTCGACTACGATGTTTTTTCTCTCCGAAAGTCGAAGTTGCGTAAACTGACAAGAATGGTTATTTTGAAGCGGTGCTGAATAAAGTAATGCTCAGCAATTATCGAAGTACTATGATAAACAATAAGCCATTAGTTAGGTAGGTACTAGCTGATTGCAAGCAGGTTTTTGCTCAATTAATATTGCTATTCTGCTAAACAAAAGAACTAATTTGTGCACTATAAAGTTTGTCGGAGTCTAATTTTTGATTTGAAATTGATAAATGTCTGATTTTCGATTTCCAAACTGAACGCATCCCAGTTAAAAGTATCTACATCTCATAACTCAAGGCAGTAGGAAAATCGATGGATTTTTCCCAATGTCAATTGTCAGGGTTATGAAAGATGGACTTTTTATGGAGTGAAATTTTGACAGTGGAATATTTTAAACGAAAAAATGTTTCAAAAAATGAAAAAAAATGTTAAAATTGCACTGTAAGTAATTTTTCAATTTATTCATTATTGAAATAATGACATGAATATGTTCAGGTATAAAAATGATGAAATCAATGAAGGTCGGTAGAAAAATGATCAAGTAGTTACATCCAATACCTAATTATTCGTAGTTTTGAGTAGAATTTTATTTCAATATGCAAAGGAACTATTCAACAAGATAACCTCTACAAACCATAACCTCCAATTGAGCTAAAATTTTTCAATTGTCAAACGTATGCTGATTTCACGATTTTTGACGAATTTTTTTAAAGTGCATGGTGAAAATATCTCATCAATTAATGAAGATATTAGGCTAATATTCTACAAAATGAGTAGCCCAACCCAAAGATAAAAATCTGAAAACCGGTTTCTGCACCAAAATCAACGTCCCAAAACCAATGCTAACATTTTTTAGCTAATCTGGAGCCTCCGGCAAAAGTCCATAGCTCGATTATTCTAACTTACTCTTTCTGGAGGGAAAAGGATCCCCCTCAGAATTAAATTTTCACATTTTTATCTGAAAATGTGACTTCTACGAGAAAAAAGTGATAAAAAAAATCATTTTACAGAAAATTTCCGACTGAAAAGACTTTAATTAATTTTCATATGGGATGAATGGTTTAATAGTACTTTAACGTTCTTGAATGTTGAGAACGATTCAATTTAAACGAAAAAGGTGAATTTGGAAATATAATTTTCAATAATGAAAAAGTACGAACAATCCAAGTTCCACATTCTTGACCGCTAAGAGAGAATGACTCGCGTTCGGGTAATTAGGGGTTAAAAAGTGTACCCAGGTAAGTATTTTTTTACAACTTGAAGATCTTCAGTTTCAAAAAAAAATTTAATCAAGTACAACGCCTTCTCTGGAACGATTCGAAATTGACAGAGAAAAGTCAACTTTTGCTGGAGGCATCAGATAGGCTTGAAAATGGTCGAAATAAATCCTGAAGGAGGGGGGGGGGGTTGATTCAAGTGTACAAACTTGTTTTCAGACTTTCATCTCAAGATTTACTGTTTTTGTAGAAAATCAATGTAATACGCTGATGACCATGAGCCATTTCCATCTGTTTCAAAGATTCACGTTTTCATTTCATTTCACTGCATTTCTTCAAGTGAAAATGTCCACGTGCATTCAGGAACTCCCTATGCAATCAAAATCCACAGGTGAAATCATAACAATACATATTTTACAATGAAGTTACACTTTGTGAAAAAAATTAACTAAGGTAAGCGAATTTCTTCCAATGTTACATTAAAAATATGTTCAAATTGTTCACTTTTCCATCCACCAAAACCAAAAATGTCTCCAACTTGACATCCCCTCTACTTCCCTTACAGACGTTGGCATATGTTCGAAAGCACTCCAAAGTCCAAACCATACACGATGATCGCGAGATCCCTTTTTAATCTCTCTCGACTCGTACATTTGGAGAATTTTGAAAAATCGTGCCAATTAGCCCGGTTAATCTGATCGCCATACGTACGAATAAAACTGTTTGAAATATTTGTGACAGTTTTCTCTGCGGCTGGGTCGTTATCATCACAATAAAAGGACGG